>NW_026623345.1:994127-1122942 GCF_030028575.1 Malurus melanocephalus
GAAACATTTCTGCGGGGAAGCTGTAGGGGGAGAGGCTTAGATATGAAAAAAGGAATGAGGAAGGGACCTCCTCACACATCCAGGCAATTCTCTCTTCCCAGGGCCTGCCCAGATCACTGGCATCTTTTTCAGAGCACATCCTTGATGCCACCTTAAATCCACAGCTGCAGGTCAGGGCAGAGGATCATTCAGTGAAGTCGAATGGTCCCAGACAATGGGTGACCCTGAGAGGTGAAGTGGCAGCAGCTGGAGGTCTGGATTTCTGGCAGTGAAAGGAGAGGCAGGATTATTTCCCTGGTTCTGAATAGGCACATACAGTCCCTAGGTGTTGTTTCAGCACTGGATGTGGGGTAGCAGGGACAGGCAGGGGCATCCCCAGCCTGACCCCCTGCTCAGACCAGGGTGTGACCAACACAGCATCATATTTGCTATGGCTTTGTACTTTAAATCCCCAGGCCTGGAGACTCCTGCCATGCGCTGTGCAGAAATTCTTCCTGCTGAGCATCCTCAGCCTACCAAGCTGCAGCCAACAGCCCTCATCCCTCATAATATGCTCTGCCAGCAGCTCCAGGATGGACATCTTGAGTTTTGCACATAGCCAAGACCCCTGTTTGGTTCTGGGAAGTCSCAAATGTGTGTCAGACTCAAAGAAACAATGAAGTCTGATGGATGTGACATTGCATTAATTACCTTCATCAGACTGCAGATCATCCAGCTTTTGTTCCTYGGTCTCTGAGGCCCACTATGGTCTCCTGGATGTCAGGATGCTGCCTTCTTCTACAAAGGTACTGAGAGACAACTGATGTGAGAGGCAACAGTGAACCTATGAATGTGGTGTGGGTATGGGAGAAGAGCCGCCCTGCCTCGCCCTACGACCAGTACTTGTTGAAGTGGTATCCGATCCTGCTTTCCTAGGTAATGCTGTCACTTCTCCCTTTCCCAACAGGACTCTGAATTCCATCAGATACGCCCAGTTTGCAATGAGGCTTGACGTGGGCACTGGAATCCAGTCAGAACATCAAAGTATTGATCCCAAGCTCTGCTCGCAGCCATACCAGAAGTGATTCCCACAGTGCCAAAAGGGAACGCTACCCATACCCCAAGAAGAGGAGGGCTCCTTCAGCAGGAAACTCTCCAAGTTTGATTCCTATCTCCAGTTTTACAGCCGTTTCGGTCAAACAGGTAAACCAAGCACATTGTGGAAACAGGTTCTGGCGGGGGAAAAGGTCCTGCAGCACTGGTTCACATTCCCCGGGGGACATTCCCTGGCTCCAGCACAGGACCAYGGTGCACCGTGGAGCATCCCCTCCTTGTGACAGTCTCAGGGAAAGAAGGACAAGCTTTGGCCTCTGTCTTCTGTAGTTGCGAAAGACTGGGAGGACAAGGAGCGTGAAAACCCCCAGGGGCAGTGCTGCAGGAGATGCAGTTTGTGCTGCACGACAAGGGCTGGGGCTGTGAGAGATACAAAAGCCCAAGCTTTTTTTTGTGGCAGCACACCACTAAGAGTGGAAGTGACACCCAGTGCTCCTCAAGCACACCTGCCCCTTGGGCTTTCTCCAGCTCCTCTGCCAGCCAGGATGAGGCCATGAGTCACCCCACAGTGCCTGRTCCAGCCCTGCCACTGCTCCACACTCCACCCAGCCTGGCACCACTTGCCAGGGGCCCCCAAGCAACGTGACAGCTGATTTCCACCAGCTTCCTCCAAGGTCCTTTTAAAATTCCCTACAATCTACCCTGGCAGGACTCCAGGTCTTTCCAGGCTCACTCCTGCACATGGGTCTTTTATTGCTTTACCTACCTATGGACTTGGATCAGGCATTCACAGCAAGGCACAGCCTGCTGGCACGAGGAGCAAACAGGTGATGCAGTGGTAGCATCACCCCTGTGGAGGCCCATCCTGCCCCATCAGCTCTGGGAGATGATCCATGTACTTTCCAAAGGTGCTTTTGTGGTTGCGAAACCTGCCCACACCAACAAAACGAGTATGTGCCTGGGGACGTCACTCTTCCATGATGAAAACCATTAAACTAAATTAAAACTGGGGCAGGAACCTTGCTTGTGTCAGCTCCTCAGCATCCTGGAGCTCGGCACCTGACAGCCTTTCCGGTGGGAGCAGCCAGCCTGGCAAACAGGCTGAGCAGCCCCAGCCCGCCGCCGGCAGGTTGGGGCAGTGCTGACAGCTCCAGGAGGGAGCTAACCCAGGGATGAACTCACCAGCACTCAGTCACCTCACCAGGGCACCCTTCAAAGGGAAGCCCTGCAGGCAGAAGGGCTCACGACGGAAGGACGTCATTCCACCATGCRCTGCTTGGGACACCTCATCTTCCTGGGGAAACACCCTTCTCTGGGCAGGCAAGCCTCTGGAATTTGGCCAGACATGGTGCAGAGCCMTGCCTAACATGCTTAAACCCCTCCCGTTTGCCTTCACC
This sequence comes from Malurus melanocephalus, assembly GCF_030028575.1. Taxonomy (NCBI): domain Eukaryota; kingdom Metazoa; phylum Chordata; class Aves; order Passeriformes; family Maluridae; genus Malurus; species Malurus melanocephalus. Next base: position 996,557 of record NW_026623345.1, read on the forward strand.
AACCCTAGTGAAACCCTTTTCAAACCCTCGGTGTGTAATGGATAGATGAAGCCCACTCCTGGCAAGGCTTAGGGCGGGCTACCCTCTGCAGAGAAGTGGTACAGCTTGTGAAGTAAATTTGCCCCATCCCCAACCCCCCTAAACCTCTGGAAGTTTTTCCAGATGCTCTCTAAACCACCACAGCCTGTGTTACAATTCCCACCAAATCACCATTGTTGAGGTTCTGCCCCATGGGAAGAGGAGAGGGAGCACCCTCATCCCCTCAGACTGTTAAAAGGGASTTTTATGTCCTGCTCTTTAATCCTGTTTCTGGAACCAGAACATGTTTCAAAAATCAGGGGAGGTTGCTAAGGGACAGTGTGCTCAGCAGGGACATCGCTCACAACCCCTCAGCACTCAAAAGCAGGAGGTAAATAACTGGGGATATTATTAATCCCTCACTGCCCACACAATAAACAGAAATGTATTATTCTTGTCAAGGACAAAGGAACCCATATTTCCCCACAGCCAAGGAGCTGAACCAGCAAATCGTTTGGATTCAGCTCCACAGTGGGTTCAGTTTCGACTGAAGTTGTTCCAGTTGAGTTCCTGTTCAGACCAATAAAGGTTCATTAACCCTTTTTTWACTGTGAACTCATTTCAGCCAGTTCATACTGGGAAGCATGGCCTGTGAAAGCAGCCGTGTGATGGGGACTGAGCCATTTTCAGCCCATCCCTGGTTTCCATGGCCTCTGCTGCCTTCCTGRTTGGACTCCAGAGTTTCTTGCCAGCTCAGCAGAGATGACACACAGGGTCAAAAGGCAGAAAAGTGAAATTTTGCCCTGAAAGTCTGTAGGAAACTTGTACTGTTAAGAACAAGCAGGCATGTGGGGGAACTGAGCTTCCTGGGCTCTTCCTGACACCAGCACCTGCACCGCGAAGTTTGAGGCAGTAGCTCCTAAGCCCCAGGATGGAGGATCACATGTTCCTGTCATTACAGTCAGAAATTAAAACGTTCCACACATTAAATACCGTTTAATGGCTCACAAGCTGAATCTGGGGACAGCCAGGGGTTATTTAGCAAGAATTCTACAGCAACAATCTGAGCCCCCAGGAGGAGATGAGGTCCTGTGTTGGCAGYTGCTCCATGGCCATGTAGCAGGACACTGAGCTGCCATTTCTCCCTGCAGAGAGGCACGTGCAGGGCATGGCTATCAGAGGACTGTCCGTCCTGCTGCCCTGCTCATGGCTATTCCCAGACAGCAGCAGCACAGCTTTATCCATGACGGCACCTCCAAAAATAATGCCCCAGGATCAGCAGCAAGGCGAGAGGGGCACTGGGACTCGGCAGCTAGTGTGCTGCAGGTTCACATCCAGCTCACTGCGTGCTAGCACAGTCAGAAGACGAGATCTTGGTTATATTTATCATTTGACGGTACCGGTCCCCCTATTTTTAGAGYGGTGTTGCAGCTGCAGCTCAGTGAGGAGCGAGGTGAGTCAGTTGGGGGWCTGATTTTTACTGAGCTTCACCCAAAACTGACGAAGTCAAGGCATCTTTCCCCTGATCTGAATGGCCCGTGGTCTGGCTGGTGAGYTGTGGGCTGCTTCCCCTCGGGGCCGTGGGTCTGGGTGGGGGTGTCCCGCTGCCCCACTGCTTTGGTATCTCTGAGCATCCATATTCCTGGGAACAGCTGCCTCCTTGGATCCAGCACCGACAGTGGCCGTGGCTCAGACTGGCACTGTTAGTTCTCAGCCCGGCTGCATGGCTGGATGGCAGATCGGGYCTGTGGAACACCGGCACCACCTGGGGAGTGGGGAACACTAGGGTGACCCCACTMGGGATATGGGGCAAGAGACACCGCGGGGGTATCACCCGGTGGAGGCCATACCCATGGAGCCAGGGGAGGGCTGTGTCTGCGGGGCTGCACACATCGCATGTGTCGGGCTGGCGGAAGGGCGACTGTGGGGCTGGGACATGCTGTGCCCGTGGGTGTGTGCGCGGGATAGGACACGCCGTGGAGCCGGGGGTACCCATGGGGAGGGGCATTCGTGCCTTTGGGTATAAGGGGTGCCTGTGGGGTGGGACACGCTGTGTCCGTGGGGTGGGACACACCGTGCCCGTGGGGTGGGACACACCGTGCCCGTGGAGCCATGCCGTGCCCGTGGGACTGTGCCGTACCCGTGGGGCCATGCTGAGTCAGTGGGGTGGGACACGCCGTGCCCGTGAATCCATGCCGTGGCCATGGGGTGGGACACACCATGCCCGTGAATCCATGCCGTGCCCATGGGGTGGGACACACCATGCCCGTGAATCCATGCCGTGGCCATGGGGTGGGACACACCATGCCCGTGAATCCATGCCGTGCCCATGGGGTAGGACACACGCTGTGTCCGTGGGACTGTGCCGTGCCCGTGGGTAGCCCCGCCCCACGCCGAGATAGGCCACGCCCCCCGCCGCCGCCGGCCAATGAACAGCCGCTCTGCCTGGGCCCGCCCCTTCCCCGCTGTCATCACACTCCCGCACGTGGAGGGGGCGGAATGTGGGCGTGGTCTAGGCGCGATGCTTCACCGCCCATTGGCCGCGCGGCTCCGCGGCTCGCCCCGCCCCGAGCCCTGCCCCGCCCAGTGAACCAATCAGCGCGCGGGAGGCGGGCACGGGGGGCGTGTCCACGGCGGCACCCGGAAGGAGCAGAGGAGCCGCGCACAGTCGGGGCCGCGGCGGCGGCGGCGAAGGGGGCGCTGGTGGGTCCGGCGGGGCCGCGGCGGGCAGGGCCGGGGGGCGCGGGGTACAGCCAGGCTCCTGCGGGGATGGGCCTCCCGTGCGGCGTGCGATGGGGTTCGTGCGCCCCATCTCCGCCGCCATCCCCCAGTTCCAGAAGGTTCGGGGTGGCCGTTGGGACCGGGGGCCCAGACCGCAGGGGCGAGCGGGAGCTGGGGGAGGTGCGACCGGGAGGGGCCGTGATCGGGTAATACCGTGGAGGCCGTAACCGCGATGCGGGGCTATGAGCGGGGGGGGCGGACCGTGACCGAGATGGGGATCTCTGAGCCGGGGGGGTCATGACTGGGATGGGGGTCTGTGAGCTTGGGGGATCGTGACCAGGGTGGGGAGCTGTAGCCGGGGCACTTGGAGCGGCGCGGGGCCTCGCACAGGGGGAGGCTGTGGCAGGAGGTGCCGGGGCGGGGGGGGCAGGCGGCGGTGTGACCGCAGAGCGACTTTGGGCGGGGGGAGGGTGCCCGGGGGAGCTGTGCCTTCGGGAGGACCGTGGCTGGCAGAGGCAGTTGTGGGGGCAGGCGGGAGGGTCCGCAGCGGGGTGCAGGCTATGCTGCGGGGTGTCCCCGCTCCTGCCTCCCAATCCCCCCGGCAGCTCAGGGAGGCTGCGCTGCCCCTGGTCTCGCCCACCAGGGCCACGTCCTCTGCGCTGTGACATGGGCAGGGACAATCTGTCCGCGGCTCTTCCCGCACGCTGGGGCCTCCTCCTCCTCCAACTCCTCCTCTTCTTCCTCCCGCAGGCATCAGSTCCGAGCCAGCTGGGACGTGGTGGGTTGTTGTCCCCCGGGACGGTCCGGGGCCGTGGGGCAGGGTCCCCCCGGGGGCGCAGGAAGCGCGGCTCGGGCGGCACCTGCCCCGAGGGTCCCTCCCAGGCCCCGGCGGGGGGCTGCGGGGTGGGCGCCGGGGCGGATGTGAACCCCGGCATCCGCCGCCCTCTGGTGACAGCCAGCCGCGGGCGGAAGGGCCCGTCGGGGACAGTCACCCACCCGAAATCAGCAGCTGCCGACCTAGCGAGGTTTTCAAGCGTTTTGCGGGTTTTACAGAGAAATCACGCAGGCGGCGTGCGCCCGGCAGCCCGGGTGTCGTGTTTGAAAAGGTGGCCTGTGTTGGGGAAGGCAGAGGGAACGGCTGYGTGGTGGATGCTGGGGAGGTGGGCTTGCTTGCAATCCACACGTGAACGTGATCCATAGTACGAGGGGCAGACACCTCCCGGGTTTCCGCACTCCTTTTAGTTTTTTCTTTTTTTCAAGGCAGGAGTGTGGAATTTGCAGATGCTGTGGAAAGTGTGTAGTAGAGGAATGTTGTGCTGCGTCTAAGGGTATTTTAAAAGTAATTTCCACTTCTTGCCTTTTTAAAAACATCAGACAAGCAGAGATCTGCTTACAGACCTGTCCCTCTCCCTCAATCGTGTCTGTTGGCATCAGCAAAGAGGGATAGTTGGGAAATTGAGGAGAGTGTAGCAGGCTTGAACCCTGACACAAAGCAGCATCTTGGCAAGCTTGGTAACACTTGAGGTGAACAAGGTCCGGCAGGTGACACAGGAGAAAACTCCCAGCATGATAGTGCTCGAGTTACTTTCAGCAGGGCTGGGCTTTAGGCTGAGGACTGGGAGAATGAAGTCATGCTGTAAAGCCTCGTCACCGCCTTGTTTCACAGCAGCAATTCCCATGGTTCGGGTCTCGGCCTGAGTGAGTGAGTGAGTGGCGGGGCCCTGATAGGGACTCTGCATGTCCCAGCATGCCGTCACTGTGCTGAGGGCAGGGCTCTGGTGGGAGCTGGCACGGCTGAGGGCTTTGGGCAGGCTTGGTTCCGAGGGACACTGCTGCCGCAGTGTTTGTTGCCAGGGAGTCAGCRCTTGCCCTCGCCTGACCTCCAGCTCCTGCTCCCATAACACTTAACCAGAACGCTGGATTCCTTCTGACGCTGGTGGGGCCTGGATATGTCCTTTCCCAGGGAGCCAGGGGTGGTCAGGATGTGTGGGGTAAGCAAAGCCCTGCTTCACCACTGGTCTAAAGCTGTGGCCTTTGGTGAGATGGRCTTGTGGACCAAAGTTCCGCTTTGGTTGGAGCAGTGCTGGTGCTGTTTCAACTCTGCCACTCACTCGCCTTGTTTCTGCTCCCCATGTGAGAAGTTTCTGATCCACTGAAAGAAGGAAAGGTGGTGGGGTCACTCTGCAGTCACTGTGGGAGCTTTGCTGTTCAAGGCTCAGCTTGCTGAGGAGCTCTYCTGCTTCCCTGCCTTGGCAGCTACTTGTGCATAGTAGCTCTCCATGCTCTATTTTTCATGTCTGTTCTCTCCAGAAGTGGCATTTGGGGAATTGCAGATAATTTAAAATTTACTGGTAGGKCTGCTATTTCACTCCTGATGCCTTACTCCAAATCTGATGAAGGCCCCAGCTAGTACACCCTCCCTCAGCTGGTGGTGCTGAGCTCTCTCAGCCTCTCCTCCCTTGGTTGTTTCAGGTCTTCTGAGCATGCAGAGCAGGAGGAGGAAGTTCCCTCCCTGAGTTCAAGGGGCCTCTCAGGGCAGAGAAATGCATCTTTGCCCTGGTCTTCCTCCTTGCTGTCTGCTACCAGCTGCTCGCCCTTGCACATTTCTGTAGCTCTGTGCTGAGTACCAGAGGCCAGAGATAGCCAGAGCTTGATCTCTGAGTCTGAGGGTAAATCAAAGGGATAGTTATTGATCTGACTCTTCAAAGTCAATGTTTCTTGGTTCTCCCCAAGTCCTTTACATGCTCTTACTGCCCTGGGCCTGCCAATRTTTGTCCTCTGCTAGATCTGGTTGGCACCATCGTGTGCTGTGTGGAAATGCACCATGCCTGGGGGCCAGGACACTTCCTGATGCAGAACACGAAAACCTGTTGTTGGTAGGTATTGACCACAGACATGAAAGGAGAAAGTGAAGCCATATGGTTAGAAAAGTTGTGTCCTCAGCACCCTGTCAATGGAGCTGTAATCAAATTATCAGAGGCTTTGGTAGCTGGAGGAATTAAGGAGTTGGGTTTGAAACAGGACAGGTGTGAAGGGCAGCATGGGAGGGATCCTCAAAGGAGACATTTGTATGTTGCCAGATGGTTTGTTGCAGGTTACTTAGTGAAATTTTTCCACATTACTTTGTGAGAGTGTTTTGCCTGCTCTGTGGGTCTCGGTGTCCTGGTAATACATGTTACCGTGTTCCTGATCCTTCCTTCTGTCTGCAGTGCCTAGGACATCTGCTCTCTGGATCCTGTTTTCTGACCAGATCAATTCCTTTGTTTTTTTGATTTTGGTTTTGCTCTTGGACAAGCGAGCCAGGTGAATACAACCTCCAGAGAACCTGGTCTCACAAAGTTTGAGGCCTGCTTTAAAAAATATTTTCTTTGATAGGGAAGTGTCTCTGTTCATCTCCCTTTGGCTTTGCCCCTTTCTTTCACAGTCTCCTTTGCCTGGCCTGTGAATGCCCAGCTGCCAATTCACATGTTTTTCCCCTGTTTCCATCTGCATCTTCAGCTGGCTGTGAATCCTGAATCAAGAGCAGCTGGGCTCACATACTCTGTGTTTCAGAGAGCTTTTTCAGGGCTGGTCAATGGTTTTGCAGTACTTGCCTGTGGCCTGGACAACCCCCCAGCTAAGCAGCATGATGGCAGAACAATGTGTGGATGGGAAACCTTCAAAGGAGTCCTGTGTGCTGCAAAATGGGAAGTTAGTGATTCAGCTGGAAATGCTTTTTAGTAACGAATCCCTGTCCTGGGCCAGGGCTGATGTCAGACGTGTGATTCTTCTTGTTGGAAGAGAACAAAGATGCAAAGCCCTTTATGCAAGAGCTGAGGTGGTAATCCAGGTCTCCTGGCCTCAGTCCATTTGGGGTAATTGCATTCTTCCTGGGGAGTGTTTTCCACCCATCCCTGTCAGATACATTGCCATCGCTTCCTGTGCTGCAGCAGTATGTGGGTGGCAGTACTTCAGCCATGTCCAAAGCAATTCTTGTCACTGCTCAGGCTTAGAGCCTTTTGAGCCTTGTCTGAAAGGCAGTGCACTAGAGAAGGGAATTGGTGGAGGGTTTTAAGTATATGTATATTTATATATACCCATGCTGCATTTAAGGGGGTTTGTTCTGCTTATAAGCTCTCCAAAAAGACAATGTTTGTGCCTAACTAGTACAGCTTCCAGGTGGGATTTCTGGGATGCCAGTGCAGGTGACATTAAGCACAAACTTTCTGGGTGCCCTCAGGACTGTTTTAAGGGCTGGTGTCCCAGTAGGGTCATGTGGTCGGTCATGGTGTGATGGCTGTGCTTCTGGGGGACTGGCAGCCTGTCTGCCTGCAGTGCTCTGCTTGCTGGCACAATGGCTCTGGTCACAGCTGGACTGTGCTCTGGTGGTGATGCAGGGTGGTTGCCTGTGTGAATGGGCAGCCTGGGGAGCAGGGACTGCCCCACGCTAGATTTTGCTCATGATGCGCGAGGCCAGGGAAAGGTCAGTCCTGATCTTGGGGAGATTGATGCCATCCTGATTTTCAAGACCTGCTAGGCATGAGGATCTAGCCCCCACTAAGTGTGATCTCCAGTGGTCTGTAATTAAAGCACTGGGAGCCTGGGGAGGAGACTTAAACAACATCTTTGTGATGGTATTGGCAGGCCTCTCTGAGCTTTCTATTAAGCAATTGTCATTTTCTCCCTTTCTGTAGCCTGGGAAACGCTGCAGCATTGGATTTGTCTTGGTGTGTTTGGGTTGTTGGGAGGGGTGTCTCTCCAGCAGTGGAGTTTGTCCCTCCCTGCCCTGGCTCTGTGTCTCCATGGGGTGGCTTAGCAGGTGGCCCGTGGGGACCACAGCCAGCGCCTGTTCTTGCAGATAAACCATATGCCAGCGCACCCACTCGAGTACCAGCAAAGCCTGTGTGTGGTGGAGAAACCAGCTGAGTGGGTGGACAAGAACAAAGCAAAAGGCACAGAAAGGCCTTTATTTCCCACTGAAATCAGGGAATGGAGGTTGTGACTGTGACCTTAGCAATCCCCACTGGGCAAATGTGTGCCCACCTGGAGTCATGCAGGGAGCTGGGGGGTACCTGGAATCCAGGAGGGAGACAGGGCTGCACTGGAGGGGCAGCCTCAGCACTGGTAAAAGATGTGGTGGGATCTTTGAGCTGGTGGGGTGCTTGGGGTCTCTCACTTCTGTGCATGGGCCACTAACTCACTTGGCTTGGAGAGCAGTTACTGCCCAGTTTCCAGCTGAACCTGTGCCTGTGGATCTTATCTTTTCAGGTGACCCAAGACAGCTGGAACAAGTCACCCCAAGGCCACACTGCGAGTGCTGACAACTGAGAGCTGCCTTCTCTGTCTTCTTCAGCCCCACACCCAGGTTAGCAACATTCAACCATCATCTTCACCCCTTGCTCACAGGGATGCCTCTGTAGAGCAGGTGTCACCCAGGTGAGGTTCTCCCAAAGCCTTTTGGGTGCTCCTGCTTCCCCACCTGTCTGTCAGTGTGGCAGAGGAAACTGGGTGTTTGCAACTTGTGCTGCTAAGACTGTTGAACCCTGTGCAGTCAGGAGCTCAAGGGTGGTGTGCTCTAAGCACTTGGGAGCTTGGAGTCTGCTGTTTGCCACACTCGTCCTTCTGCATGTCAGCAGGATTCAATGGGAGTGTTTCCAGCTGCGGGTCCCTGCTGTCCTTCACCTGAACCCAGCTGAGACTTTACCCAGAGCTTGTGGAAGACATAATCATGTTTTCTTTTAGAAGCATTTGGGTTTTCCCTGCATTTTCCCAGGATTTTGTGGCTTGGCCTTGTTGTATGAGGTTCAGAGTAACAATGAAGTATCTCAGGAGGGCTAGTAGTCTTTGTATTGACACTGTAAGAAATATTAACTTCAAGGTAACCAGCCTGGAGCAGCCTGAGATGGCTGTGGGCTTTCTGCCCTGTCTGTGGATGCTTGTGTGCCTGCCTAGAACCCAGCAGTGCTTGCCCCATGTGCACAGTGTGCTCTCACCTGGAGTGGAGCCTGCATCAGTGCTGTGCCTCTGGCAGGGCAGGCTGAGCCCTTCTCTCACCCCAGAGCTCAGGTGAGATTTTATGGGGAAGACAGTTTAGGATGCATGGCTGCCCAGGCTCTGCAGCTCTTCCTCTGAAGTGTCTGCCAGGGAAGTTGGGACCAGTCCAGAGGCAGCTGGAAACTGGGCCTCAGGCCATCTCATCCTTCATCCTGATGCTGAAGTGGTACCCACAGCAGGTGAGGCAGGGATAGATTTACCTGTGAAGGTGAAAGAAAGGAAGGAAGAAGCCCTTTGCTCATGTCAGTGCTCTCTGCTGCAGATTCCCAATCATAATGCAGTGACAGCAGAGCTGCCCCTTTATCCAGCTGGGTGGTSGTATTCACTGACACCTGTTCCATGATGAGATTTTATATCTCTTAGTGATGAGAGACATGACAAAGACCAGAGGAAAGGTTTGCCTTCAGTCCTGCTGGAGATGCTTGCAGATTCCAGTACACTGAGTCCTCAGTATCTTCTCAGGGCTCTTCTGCCTTTCAACATGGGGCATTTTAACGCAGGGCTCACCACAGAATCATAGATAGACTTGGGTTGGAAGGGACCATAAAGATCATATTCCAGTCCTTGGGCCATTGACAGGGGTGCCACACACTAGACAGGTTGCTCAGGGCCGCATCCAACCTGGCCTTGAAGACTGCCAGGGATCCACAGCTTCTCTGAGCAACCTGTGCCAGTGCCTCACCACCCTCTGGCAGAGTATTGGATCCACTTTTCTTCTACTCCTCCTTGCTAACAATTAGCTTAATATCTTCATGGACAGCAAATCTCCCATTTATATGTAAAGCAGGAGCTTCTCCTGTTGTTTAGCCACAGCATGAGCCCATGCTCTGGTTTGTGTATCACCTTACCCAGGTGATATCAGTGAGTTTATATTTGGGCTAAATTAACAATGCTAGTTCAGTTTAGTGCAGCTGATGCACTAAGTAGTCTGGAGGCTCATACAGCTTGCAGACCCATGGACAGACTTGCAGTGCCTCTCTTGCGAATGGGATAGAACCCTTTGCTGGGAAACTCAAAAATTGGGCAAAGTGGAGTTTATGTCTTCAACCTAAAGCAGTCACCCTAACATCCTTCAGCCTCCTCAGTGTGTGTAGGCTGCCTGTGCCCATGAGTCTGACCACCTATATAGCTCTAAGTCATCTTTGCACTGAAAACCACAAGAAAATGCTGCCTCCTCTTTCAGAGCCCGGGCTCTGGGTTCCTTGTGGACATTGACACTGAAGTTATGCAAGGAATCCCCTATTTGCCCTACCATCTCTGTTGTAAATAGGTTGGGCATTCAGAGATCCTGTTCATGGGTGTGCTGTGACAGCTGGATCCTTGTTCTGTTCTTGCTGCTCCCAAGAATGGAGCAGCAGATCATCTGCTGAGGCTATTTTAGGTTTCTGAACATTGCTGGTGTCCCTCTGAGCTCCTATTTGTGTGCAATCCTACAGCTTCCTGCTGAGATCTGTGTGAGAATCCTATATCCTCATGTGTGAAGGTTTGACTTGGACACAGTGTCCCAGGGATTAGGAAGAACTCTGAATTCCTCATTTACCTCCACATCTAAGCCATATCAACTGTATCTGTGACCCCTTTTTCTAGCTTTATCTCCAAACACCCCTTGGACCTTGCTTTGYGGATGCCCACGTGTTGCCTAGTGGGAAGCAGGCTGCAGCTTTCCAATCTTCTCCTGCCAAAAATGCAGCATCTTTCCTGGTTGCAGAAGTTGATTCCTGCTGTCTCAGATGGGAGCCTGCATTGCAGAAAACAGTCTTCCACAAAACCTCCAGGTGTGGAAATACTCCAAAGCACACAGCTGAGTGAGATGAGAGCCTGACTCTGTCCATCTCTGTGGCTGGAYGGCTACTTGCCATCTGCCACCACCATCCTCCAGCCCAGCGTGGCACTGGGTGAGGCCTCCTGGCCTATCCCTTCCTGGTACACCCAAGATTTTTGGCTTCTTTGCACTTTCTGGTTTCCACCTGCTCAGGTAATTTTTCAGCAGTGCTGAGCATTGCTGAGTTTCATGTTGAGGCAAGATGTGGCTCTGCAGTTTTGGCCCATCTTTATTTTTAGCTGTGTAAGGCATGGTTGATGGTATCAGAAGGAAGTTGCATGGCCTCCAGAGCTCCATGACTCATCCTGGATCAGGACCGAGGCTTTGACAGCCTCTGCTATAACCCTCAACTGATGTAACTGGTTGTGGGAAAGGGCAGAGTAAAGAGAGAAGCAGAGCTTTTAGAAGTTCTTTTCYTTTTCCTTGTCTATGAAGTTGTTAAATTCATATGTTGAAAGATATTGACAGGTGTCACTCCTCAGTGTGGTTCAACAGGGTCCTTTGTATGCTCTTTGCATCTTGTGCCTGTGTGAGAGAGGTGAAAAGGAGAGGAGCTCTGCTTACCACCCAGGCTAGTGGCATGTAGCAATGGTGGGGAAGAGTTTTTAGGGCAGGAAGTGAAGCAGGATCCTGTCTCCGATTCAAGCCACAGTGAGGTTTGGAGCAGCAGAACAAACCAGCCTGATGTGGAAACTCTGGAATTGGAGAGCTTRGGAGGTGCCTGCCAGGATGCAGCAAGAAGAGTCTGAGACCTTTATTTCCATCAGATCTGGTGCTGCTGCAATGTAGAAAGAGCTCCTGGAGCTTTCTGACCTGCAGCTGTGTGGGACCAAACTGGGCAGGRGTGCTTGTAAYCCCYGTGGAGCAGGCACTGTGGGACAGGYGAGGATGTTGAGGCATCCCTGTCTGCCACGGCATGAAGGAAGTGCAGTTGAAAAGGTCTCTACTCCCMAAGTCTGGCAGCGTGGCTCTCCTGTGCTTTGCCTTGAGAACAGGCAAGGTGGGGTGCAATGCACCTGTGTCCAGAGTAGGCTTCTTGCCCATGGGTGGGCAGGGATRATGGGTTGTGGGAGTGGCCTTCCACCTTCACCCCCTTTCCTTTCTTGGGCTGAGGAACAGCCTTTTAGGAGTGTATGGAGGCTTTTGGGTGTGTTATGTGTGGGGCAGCAGGGAGAGGACAGCAAGKGGGGAGCAGAGACAGGGGAGATGGAGGAGCATGCTGGAGGGTATTACTATGGCAACGTGCTACTGGCAGCATCAGTGRCAAGGCAGAAGAGCAGTCAGGCAGATGTGCAAGGTGTAGCAGCCCTCAATGTAGCCCAGGCCCAGCTGTGCTTGGCACCCCTGGACTCCTGCCTGACCATTCTGGCATCTGGAGCTGCTGTCCTCTGGCAGCAGCCTCAGGGCCAGTGGCCAGGGATRTTTTTTTTCCATTTTCTCCCCTCTTTTGCCCCTCGATGGGGCAAGGGCAGGCAGCTCCTGTTTAGAGACCTGTTTGGTTTGAAGTCCTGAGCTGCAGAGCAGGCCCAGCCAGGAACAAACGAGTCTCTTGATCCCTCTCATTGTACCATGGAAGAAAGGGAGTCATTCTGCTGCCCTTGCTTATCCTCAGTTAATCAACGTAAGTGGCTCCAGCCATGGCTGCACCGTCCCAGGCTGCCTGGTCCTGTGCTGTGCCCTGCACCTTGCACAGCCAGYTTGCAGTGCTCTGGGATGACTGTTCTCTGAGGGAGAGCAGACACTCTTGTGACCTCACTGACATGACGTGAGACCATCCCCTGGGGAAAAGTGAAACATTTTTGAAGCTGCCTTTGGGTAAACCCCTTACCAGATACTGGTAAGGGAGCTGTGTCCTGTTGTTGGAGGGAGCTTGGAATATCGTGCACTCACTGTGGGGATGGGTCAGGAAGCCATCTCCAGCCTGGCCATAATGTGAGTGTGACTGAGACCTGACCTGTCATCCATGATATGCCTAAAGGCCTGGATGTAAGCCAGGGAAAAGGACCTGTTGGCAGCAGGCACAGCTTGCCCGTGTCAACATGGACGGCTGTGTGAGCTGTAAACCTCTCTCATTACACCTCTCAAAGGTCACTGCTGGCAGTGAGCTACAGCGCCCTGCCCACAGCTCAGCGCCCAGCTCAGAGTGACAGGGGAACAATGCTCYTGGAGATGTGTGGAGGCTGAATGTGTGGGCTTGCCATGGGGTGACACACACTGCTCTAGTGCCTGTGGACAGAGTTTGTCTGGGAATAGGATCTTTAGTCAAAAATGACTGGCAAAGGATACTTCTCTGAGCTACCCAAATAGCACTTGCAAATGTCTTAATCCTTGCCTTGAGCTGTGACCTTCCTTTCCAGGGTACGARGCCTTATATCTTCCCCTGAAAACCATTTTACCCTTTCCAATATGCCACAGTGTCCTTCGGTGATGTAGGGTTACTGCAAGAGCTGTATATACTGCTCAATCCTGTCCAGTGTCACAGTTTCAGTCATCTTTAAACTCCCAAGTCAGATAGACTTGTTTGCACAATGTTCCCTGGACTCCAGACCCTGGTGTTCCCAAGGGAGAGCAAATAAGGAGGTGGAAGCTGGAACATGGAGACTCTGGGAAAGCCGCCCATGGCAGACAGCAGTCTGCTTCCTCCCWCTCACTTCCAACAGGTTCCTTCCCTTTTCAGAGGGGAACAGCTTGCTCTGCCCTGGCAGCTGGAGCTTCCTTCCCATGGAGCTATCTRGGACATTGGTACCTGACAGTGAAGGCAATTTTGAGTCAGCAGCTTGAGCACTGCTTTCTATAAATGCCACCTACAGCACTTGGTGTGAGAGTTGGTGTTGCGATATATTATGGGTGCAGGTGAGGGCAGAGCATGGTAAGAATCCATAGAGCCACACAGTAGTTCCCTTTAACCCCACTTTCACATCTTTCCTCAAGGTGATTTCTTATCTTTCCTCTGGACTGATGCCCCAAGATGTGCTATGAAATACCATGGAGTGATGYATGATGAGCCCAGCAGATGAGGCTCTGTGTCATGTGTATGTTGGGGTAGGAACTGCCATTTTCTAGGGCAGAGGATGTTTTCTGTTTTGTCATCTGTAAAACACCTTGCCTGCCGAGATCGCTGCCTAAGGCTCAATCTCTTGGGCACTGTGACCCCGTGAGTTAGAACCCTGTCATCTTTGAGGCGCTGCTCCCTCTTTTCCTGAATTACCTGTTCGTATTACAAAGGATCAGAAAAGCCCAAAGGTAGCGGGGTCACACACTCTGCTGCTGATTTGGGGAGGAGTTAAGGCAGGCAGTGCTGGAATAAGCATTTAGGGAGAGGCAGCCAAGAGAGATTTCCTCCTGGCTGAGCTAGGAAAGAACTGTGTGAGTTACGTGCTGCTGTGCTTTGCTGCTATCGCCTGAGACAAGTCCAGGACATGCATGCCCTGGGGACATCACTCTGAAAAATTGGACAGTGCCCTCTGGGACAGCAGGAGCAACCTGAATGCTGCTGCTGTGGGAAGAGTGGTGRCATTTCAGCAGAGAGGTGATAGATCAGTGGGATCAAGTGGAAGTTTTGACTTGGTGGATGATTCTACCTGCATTCCCTGAATTGTGAGAAGGTAGCTGTGTCCAGCTGTGCTGTACAGATTGTCTGGAAGATGCACAAAGAATAGCTTGCAAGAGCCAACTCTTTGCTCAGCTCAGGCCTGGAGAAAATGCCTGGATGCCATGTACCAGGGTTTGCTTATTGCCAGTCAGCGCTGCTGGAGCTGTCAGGCCAGCACTGTCACTCAGCCCTTTCTATACCAGCGTTTGCATTGCTGATGAGATTAGCATAGCTGGGCCAGCAGTGGACAAAGGGCGTAATTCTCAAGATCCTCTCTGCTGTGGCTGCCAGCAAAATAAAGCAGTTATGGCATCAAGTAGGGAGTCTGAGCTTTGCTTTCAATTCATTTTTTAACAGCAGCAACAGCTAAAAATATAAGCTGGTTTTGAGGAACTAGAATATTCTCAGGCTTTTTGTCTGGACCTCTTTCTGTCTGACCTCTTTCCTAGGCTGACAGTCTGGGATCTTAAGGTATTTCCAATGATCTGTTCTGGCTATGTGATAAATCTGGAGAGAGCGAATAGAAAAATTGGTGGCATCAATCTGCTGCCCTGAAAGTGCTCCTCTTGCTGCTGTGCCTGTTCCCTGTAACCAAAGGCTGTTTTGTGGCTTAGATTTGTCAAGAAAACAGACTTAGAGCTCTCCTCTTTCTTCTGTGCAGCAATTTCCCTGGCAGCTCAGTAGGAATGATTTATTATAGATTTCAGCTGTTTAATTCTGTTTCCCTACAATATGACAGTGTTAGAGTAACCAAGCAAAATGCAGTGGTGTTTCCGGAGGAAGGCTGCTATCAGAGGCCACCCCTGTAGCAGAGGCTGGAAGCAAGGAGGAACAGTTTACCAGGAAATGCCTGTGTTCATGTAATGGGCACTTTTAGGAAGGAAAAGGCATCTCACCCTTAAAGCTTCCTCGCTACAGGACTCCAAACATTGCTGATGAAGCTGTTTGAGCAACAGTGAGAATGCTGCCCTCCAGAGCCTGGGAAAGGTCTGACCAAAGTGGTGGTCTGGAGAGAAAAGGCAAATTCTGTCCTTAAGTGAACTTCCAAGTGCTATTTTTGGAGTGTAGGTTTTTTTGGTTTTTTTTCTTTGGTTTGTGGGTTGGGGTTTTTAATTACTTTTTGGTGGCGGTTTGGGCTTTTTTTGGTACTGAAAAGAAAAGGTATTGCTTGTGCAAATCCCTGTAAGGAAAAAGAATTTGCTTTGGAGTGAGCCGGCCTGAAACTCGATATGTCTCTGATGTGTGTTAACAGAGAAATGAAAAGATAGTACCATAAAGTGGTAGGAGATAATGAATTTCATCTACTATTATGTTGTCCTGGGAGATAGAGCTGGGGCAAGAGTATTGCAGTAACATTATGCTTTGCATGACAATGACAGCAAATACCACCTTAACACATTTCCCCGGGGAGGGGTGAAAGGGTCAGTTTTCAGAGAGTCCCCAGGAAGGTGGAGCGAAGCAATCAACAAGACAGGAGCCTGGGAAAAGATGCCAAGAGACTTACAGATGAGCAGTGTGTAATAGCTGTGCATTTTTTGCAGCTGGAGTTCTGCTTTCCCATTCTGTGTCCCACCTGAACTGGGCAATGCTGGGCTCTTAACCTCACTGCAATCTTGAGAAATATACTGAAGAAACCATAACTTTGGTAACATTCATGAGATGTCTGACCCAGAGCCTGAATGAACAAATCTGTAACTTTCTGTCTACAAGGCAGATAGATAGGTGGTGGTTTGCTACTGCACGAGTCAGGGATTTTAAAAGTTTCTGCTGTGGGTGAACACTGCTGTAGACCTGGTCCTGGGAAGCTTAACTAGTAAGCAAGTCCTCAAAAGGGTTTCTGTAGGTGTGTGATAAAAACAGAGAGCCTGAGGTCAGTACCTGGAAACTTACCAGCTCCTAGAGCTGGACCAGAGAATCAAGTCTTTACTTAAACACATGAATCTGTCAAGGTAAAGAATGGCACAACTTGTTCTCAATGAAGCACCCAGTCCCCTACCAGCATTCTGAGACCRTGGGCACTCTTCTGATTTATAATGTTCCATCTGGGTCTTTAATTCCTTAATTTTTTATTTTCTGGTCTGTGCTGTTTCTGCATGCCCTGGTCTCCACTGGTGGCAGAGAGCACATGGGTCAGTTTGTGGGGTCAGATGTAGCCCAGCAGAACTGGGTGCAGTCTGTATGGCCAGCACAGATTGGGGCCAGCTTCTGCTTCAAGAGAGGTGGGAGCAGAGAAGACTCACAATTGGGAAAATTGTTTGATGTAGAACATGTGGGTGCCATTATCCCTGCCCATCACTGGGGCTGTCAGAGTTCTCAGTACCACCCTTGCCCTATTCCCACGCTGTGCCAGGGTCTGGGAGCTGCCCACCCACTCTCCTTCCTCAGGGCAGGGCCAGCATGCTGATTCAGTTTCCCTGAAGCCTGAAGAGGAGAGGGGTGGAGCAGGACAGGAAAGGGGCAGAGGGGAAGTTACAGCAGCTGGTAGGAAATGGCATTTTGGGGGTGCTGCAAGGTGGCCCTACCCCATCCTGTCTGCAGGGGTGATGTTTTGGGGKTGCAGTGGTACAAGCTGGCTCTGTCTGCTAGGGAGCTGATGTTGCAGGGTGTTGCTGGGCAGCTCTATTCCAGCTGGAGAGCGGTGTTTTCAGGAAGGGAGAACTGGCTGTACCCTCCATGTCCTCTGCATTTCCATGTGCAGGGTGTGTATAACCATGCACAGTCCCATGGCACTGCTCCCCCCAACGCGTGATTGTGGGCTGCTGATCAGGATGTGGGTCTGAGCTTATCTCAGACAAAGAAACAATCAGCGTGCAGGCTATGTAGTAACAGCCTGGCATCCCTCGCTGGTTCTGATTTGCTACTAATCAAGGAGCAATGGCTGTGCCTGGGGACAGGAGCAGAGGARTCCTTGCAAGACTGACCGTGGGGGTACTTCCTTCCTCATCCCTGTTCTTCCATGTGATCCCAAATCTGCGTGCATGGAGCATGTTTTGTAATAAACCTGCTGAACTGAGGGCAGGCAGAGCAAAGCCAGGAGATTATAAAGAGGTGTAAGCCCAACCCCTGCCGGCATTGCTGCAGCAGTGTGAGGCCCAGTGGTTTGTAATGATGATGAGCATGGCCCGAGACATCCCTCCCACCCTGTTGTGTGTATCTGATGCATCCTGCGAGCCAYCAGCAGATTGTCAGTACAGCTCTTTTGTAAGTGCAGGGTAGGTCCAGCTTCCCATGGATGCTGCAAACGCCTTGCTTCTGTGAAACTCTCTTCATTTGAGGCAGTGCCCTAAGGGTTAAGCCATGGTTGTGGGATAGGGTTTGTAACAGGAACAAAGAGGGCTTTTAAGGTCTGTGTTGGCCTAGGAATAGAGGGAATTGATTGAGCCTTTCCCAGTGTGTTGAATTACAAAGGTCATGGAGACCCTTTTGCTGGGAGGCAGCAGCCTTTGAGGTCTCAGCTGGAAGTGGGGCAGAGAGAAAAAAACTTGTGAAAGTCAGTGAGAGCAACTCAGTGGAGAGCTGAGAGTAAGACCAGGTGAAAACTGTAACTACATCCTGAAAAAAAAAATTATTGAACATGAGGCTTAGTATCTTCTGCCCTGGGATTTTTTGAGTGGTTTGGTTTTATTCCACCTCCTTTCCCCTATTCCTTTTGCAGATGCCCCCACATGAATTTTCAGGATCACTTGTATAGCCAGAACTTGGGTCTCTCCWGCCTGCTCTAGGCAGCAGAGAGTAAAAGGCAGTGCCTGCAAGAGAGGATCTTTCCAAAATGCAGGAGAGGAGACAGTCCCTGATGCCTGCAGACACAGTTTACCTTGTCAGAAGAGGAAGCTTCATACCCACCTGAGCTATAACAGGATTTTTCATGTGTAGTTGAGCAGGAAAGCCCAATTCTAGCTGGTTTCCAAGGCTCTTTTCTTAATGTTATCTGTTCAGGATGTCCCATGGGCACAGCAGCCGAGGGTCCAACGAAAGGAGCTAGGGAAGGAATGGATGGCAGAAACCTCTGTTTCCCTTCCTGCAGCAAGATGAAAAGTGGACACAGGTAGTTTCCATCTCCAGCTTTGGATGGCATGAACCATCCAGTCTACTCACCAAGACATGTATGGAAGAAGGTGGTTTAGTCCTAAAACTTTCAAGTTTTAAGTGCCAGCTTAGCAGTTGTTTGGCAATTCRACTCCATCCACTGGCACAGGCATGCGCCCTTATCTGATCTTTCATTTAAAGTAATTCTACTTCTGATCTTTGTGTTAGATCAGATGACTAAATCAGATGTGATTTTTGGAGCGAAGGATTGTTTGGGCTTTGTTTGGGAGATGAAARCTGGTTCCAGGGAATACCCTGTGAGGGTCTCTGCAGCCAGCACCTCAGTTAGCAGCCTAGAGGCTTCTCTAGTTTTTCAAGGACCAGAAGGGCAGGACTGTGGGAGGACAGAACTGCCATGAGAAGSGGGGTTTAGTTTGGAGCTCTCACCTTTGGTAGCTGGCCTGTCCTTGGAGTCATTCTCTGTGAGTCTRCCCCAGTAACTGTTTCAGCAGAAGCATCAACTTCATGGACTCATTGCTGCCTAGCACAGATGTTGAGAAGCCCTGAATTCCTTCATCTGTTGTTGCTCCAAATCCTCTCTTCTCACCCTGTCCTTTGGCATCAGCTGTGCTGCAGAAGCTTGCCACTAACATAAAGGTGAGYGGATAACTGGGCTCCTCTCTGCTTGTAGTTCCCAGGCTGCTGACCTGTAATGTGCCATTTGGAGACAGCAAGATCTACTCACTGTATTTTGGGGGGGCAATCAGCCACTCTCTTCAGAGCTGGGCTGCAGAAGCAGAACAGGGGGCACTTGCAAGGGTTCCCCTTAGTGTGGAGGAGATGTCAGAATCAACAGCAGCTTGGCTGTCTCTGCTCTGCTCCTTCTCCCAGCCCAGATGGAGAGGGGTGTTGCAGATGGGATGTTACCCCTCTGTTAGTCACAAAGGAGGGTGTGGTAGGAAAGTCTGGCTCAAAAGTCAGTCAGTCTGGCTCAAATTGGATCAGACCCCAGCTGCTTAACTGGATTTAGGGCAGTCCCTCAGCTTCCCCTGTGCCCAGGGGCTGTGTCAGGGAACTGACCATGTCCAAGARCTCATCTAGGTTGTGGCTGCTCTCTCAGGGGCTTCCCAGAGTTTGTCCAAACCCATCTTTTCAGTGGTGGCAGGCTGATTTAAGCATATGCATTTAAATTACTGGGTCTGYCCTGCTGGTGCTGCTGAGTTTTATTCAGAAGCTTGCCAGGTGGCTGTGACCTTGGTGATACTGTGACCATGGTGTTGGCCCTGCCTTTGGCCTCACTAGTGACACACGGTGAGCACTATGGATCTCCTGCCTGCTTCCCTAGAAGGGAGCTGAAGTACTGGAGCATCCTGATGAGAGGAGGCTGGTGTGCAGAAGTTGCTGGAGCCTATAAGGATGCCATGGGACAAAAGGTTGTATTTCTTTGTCTTGAGAAGAGGCTCTATATATGCTTAGTGAGGATCGAAAATTTAAAACTCCAGGGGGAAGCTGCAGTTCTGGCACACAATCCTAAACTTTGGCAGAAAATCGTTCTTTGTGCCTATTAACATGTGATATTCCAGCCCAAAGTGTTGTCCCCCACTCCCTGGCCAAAGGATGGTTTACTTTGGCCTTATTTTCTGGTTGTCAGGCCCTTCTGTCCCATCTGGGGCTGCATGACCCTGCTGAAGACATAATGCTTGACCGACTTGTTCTCTTGCGGTATCAGCAAGGCTTGTGCCAAGTGTGTGGCTGCAGGCAAAATGCTGAAGCTGGGCAAGCACTCCTGGGTGGAAGGGACCAGAGCCCCTTGTCAGCATGACTCTGACTCGTGGGATGTGGAGAGGAAAGGGTGTGAGAAGAGCCTGTATGATCCCAGTARTTTTCTCAGGTTGTCAATAGGAAATGGATCCTCAACCTCAGACAGGCAGAGGCRCAGGTGTGTGACCGGGTGTGCTGCACAGAGCAGGATCTGCTCACTCCAAAGCTGTCCTGTGCTCCTTGGCACAGATGGATGTGCAGAGCCACTCTCTGCTGACTGGGACATGCGTGCCACAGCTCGCACTGGGCTTGGCACAGCTGCACAGTGCCATCTTCCTCTTGTCACCTCTGTCTGCTCTGGTTTCTCCAAGCAGACTGTGGTTACCTGGACAGCTCTCAGAAAGGCTTAGCAGGTGGAGGCAATGTGTGTGGCTTGGGAACATGCCAGGATGTGGAAAAGAAGGAAAAGATGCGAGGCAAAGCCTGTTTGAACCTCAGCTCCAAGCATTAGGGAATTGCCAGTCAGAGAAGCAGACCAGAGTATCTGTGTGTACATAGATCCACGTGTGTGACTTGTACTGTCCACACTCAGGAGCTGGCCAAGCCTCTGGGCCCTGCASACACAGTGGCATTTGCTGACGCCAGCTGACCATAGCCATACTCAGAAAAAGTCCTTTTGTGTCTCSCAGGCATCTTTCTACCCTGCAGGATTAAACTGGGAAGAGGCAYAGCCTGGGGGGCATGTCTGGCTGTACCCTAAGGCAGCTTAGCTGGCAGAGACCTGTGGATCTGAGCTGTGGCAGTGCTTGGTTGCCCTCCCACAGCCAGTGGTGGAGGCTGATAAAGGGAATGGGTTTGCTTGGAAGGCAGCCTCRGAGCCTGGAGGAAGCCTCCCCTAGCATTGCTCCTTATCTTGGCAGTGCTGGCACAGGACAGCACTCCCAGCCTGCCTCTCTGCCCCTTCTCCCCACAAGGGACTTGAGCCAGTGGTGTCACCTCTGCCCCTCCAGCTGCTGGGTGCTGCAGGGAGCGAGGGTTCTGGCATGGTTGGGCCAGGCTCCCTGCCTCATTCACTGCCTTGTGGAGTTCATGTCAGTGTCCTTGTTGCACACTCACACACTCCTTTTGTGCACGGGACTGTGGCAGAAATGAGTTAGTCAGGATGGGGTGAATCACAGGGGAATGAGTCAGCAGGAAGCAGAAGGCAGGTGCTTGTTCAGGACAGGGCTTTAAGGGAGCCCAAGGGTCTGGCAGCTCATGCTGAGTCCCTGGAGATGGGCTGAGTGTGCCAGAGAAGAGCTGGGAAAGCCACAGGATGTAGCAGGTGGAGGCAATGCCTGTGCCTTGGGAGCAGGCCAGGATCTCAATGACATGCTGAACTCCACCTGTGGCTATGTTGCTATCCTGGAAAGGCTTGGGACATCCTTGGTGCTGAGGCTTTCCCTGCAGGTACCAAGGGAGCAGGTATCCCTGCCTCCAGTGAATGGGGTGGATCTTCACCCTGACACAGGCAATGTGGGGTCCAGCCAGCTCTGGGCAAGCTGGGCAGGGCTCTGTACTGGTCAGATCCTGCCCAGCTGTCTGAAAGAGCACATTCAGGATGGGAAAATACATGATACCTGCTGGGGCAGTGAATGAAAAACAAATAGCTCTAGATGGAGGAAGAGCTGGGATGCAGATAAAGGACAGGAGATTTAGGGACATGGTTGGTTGTTGGCTCTAAAATGCCTTGTATGACCTGGGCTCTGCTGCAAACCTTTGAGGGTATTGCAGGGGTTGCAGATGGCTCTGGCTTCCTGTGTGCAGCAGTGGGCACAGGCTGAGAGTGGTGGGTTTGTGCAGCCTGGAAAAAGGAAAGCAGAAAAAGGGGCTGTCGCTGTTGCTGGAAGCTGTGGATTTGCAGAGAAGCTGCCGCCTGGATCTCTTGGGAAGTGCCCAGGGGCAGGATGAGAAGCAATAGCACACAAGGGAAATTCCAATTAGATATTAGGAAAAGTATTTCCCTGCAAGGCAGTTAGACTCTGGAGTAGGGCCCAGAGAAAGGGAGGCAGTTTCCACACTTGGTGACTTTCAGCCCCTGGCATGGGCAAACCCCAAGAAATTTACTTGAACTTGGTCCTGCTGTTAGCAGGATTGAACCCAAACCCTCTGAGGTCCCTTCCCACTGTTGTTCTGCAGTTCTCAGAACTTGACAATGTCACATCTCATGGACTATTGAATTGRCCAGCTTGGAGGCATATGAAGGGCTCGGGGTGTTGTTCTGTCCATCCCCTTCCCCTCCCTTGGACTCATCTGTATGGTGTTAGCAGTGGTGGGAGATGGAGGCACTTCCTCAGGAGTACTGCTTAGCTCACTCATTTGCCCCAGCCTCTCTTAGACCCCTATCTCTGGAACTCTGCATTATTTCCTTCCCACGTGAGCACAAGAAGACAGTGGGCAGTGAAGCACGGGATATAAAGCATCCTCCTTGCTCTGCTGGAAGCAYAGGGCTGTGATGTGTAAGGGGGTGCTGGTGTTTTCGGAAGGCTCATGCTGGCCCCAAGCCCTCCAGATGGAAGTGCTCCAGGTTTATCTTSCCCATGGTGCCTGTCCCAGAGATAGTGGTGATTGGAAGGGAAGTCACTGGTAGCTTTTTAAAGGTTCCAGCTGCCTGACCATCCTCAGCAGATGGACGCTGAGATGAGCCCAGAGGACTGTCTGGAAAGAATTATTTTCTCCCAGTATTTTCTGTCTCTTTGCCAGCCTTTTATGGCTGCTCTTTTCCTGATCCTGTCCTTCTGCAAGGCTGGCTGCTGGCAATCTTAYGAGCCTTGTCTTCAGAAACAACTTSGCTCTGTGATTTATTGTGTCTCTGAGCTTTGACCTGGTATCTGATGCTGCAGAAGCCCATGCGTGGTGTGTAAGTGCTCAGAGGGTGTTCACAGCATTTGGCCCATCCTGTCTGCGAGAGTAATGAACCAGAGCAAAGGGGTCTGCTTGTAGCCGTGGTGCCTGGGTACATCTGCTTTTTCATCTGGCAGAGGCTGGGTGGATGTCCAGGCTCCCTAGATGTTTTTATGTGGGTTTTAAAGGTCTAGAACATTCTCATGGACCTGYGTTAGTCCCCAGATCCCTTCTRAAGTTGCTCCTTTCAGCCTTTCCCRCAGGCTCATTGACACTGGGCTGCCATCGTCCTGTGTCCTCTCCTGTCCCCAGCAGTCCACTTGAAACTCAGTACTGCTCTGGGCACTCTGGCATTTCTTGGATATCCCAGTTATTACAGTGTCCTTATGTACTGGGAGCAGCAGGATCTGGTTGTTTGGACCAAKAGATCCTTGAGGTCTGTTCCCAGCTGCAGGAGTAAGTGCCATATCACAAGGGATGAGCTGGTTTCTGGTAGTCCATGGAGAGCTCTTAGGTCTCTCACAGGCTTTCTAGGAGGGTCAGATCTAGAGGGACTTTTGTGTTTTCAGTGGCATGGATCAACCACCAGGCTGAAGGTGTTTTTGACCTAGTTGCCTCTGCTGTCTGTGGGATTCCAGGGGTGGTTCACTGTGTGGACTGGGAGGTTCGCAGTTTCAGAGATTGTAACAGGAGCTGGACTGTRTCTCCTGCTGCCCTTCCTATGGATATGCCTGGAGAATGSCAGTCMCTCCTACCCCCACRTTTCCCTTCTTAGGGCCTTCTGCTMTCATGTATTTGCCTTCATAATGGACAACAGTGTGACTGTTTAGATGAYAGCTGTGACACCCTTTTCTTAGTTCCAGCAGTGTGTTTCACTCTCACTTTCAGTCCTACAGGAAAGAGAGGCTTTCCTTTTCTATGCCAAGGTGCAGCACGTTGAATTCATGGTTCAAAATCTTCCTTCCCTGCAGTAGGTCTGGTTGTGTCCATCGTTTTACAATAAAAGATGGACAAAGCCTCACCCTTATGGCTCAAATACCTGCCCAGCACGTCATCATTCTGGCCTGTGCTAGACCTGAGCCTCTCTAAATTGCAGCTGGAAAAGGTGGGGTGCATGTGTACAGCCGTGGGTGTGTGTGGGGGGTGGATATCTCCTCCCCCTGTGCCACGTACATGTCTAGAACAGGGAGTGGAAAAGATGCTGAATGTCCCTACAGCTGCTGCAGCCTTATCTGCAGGCTGCAGCTTGGTAACCAAGCAGGAGGCCCRAGTTCCCCTGCTCAAGCACCTCCCTTGGAGGGCTCTTACAGTAAAAGGAAATGTATTGCAAGAGGGTTTGCGGCAGGGAGGGGCAGTTCCCACGGGGCAAATGCTGCAGTGCACAATCCTTGCTGCCCTCCCCACTGCAGGCCATTTGCCCTCTTCCAACATGTGGCTTTGACACCTATGTCCGGAAGAGATCAGAACAATTCAGCATCCATGGGACTTCCTTCACTGCCCTGCGGTGCGTGGTGACTGTTTGGGCAGGTAGGGAAAAGTGATGCTGCTGTGGGTCTGTCGGGTGTCAGGGACCCATCAATGGTGYGTGTGCAAGGAGGCTGCTGGGGCTGTGGGAATGGGAGGAGCCTGGGGTGAGTTCAGGTACCAACTGCAGCAATCAGGCGGCTGCAGAGCACAGGTAAGAGCTAGGGACTTGCCTTGGGGGTTCATGGAAACAAGACAGGATCTGATGGTGGTGGAGGATGGGGTGGGAATGAGGAGGAGCCCACTTGTGCTGATACAGAGCCCAGCTGCCATGTGAAAGATGTGGGGAAGGGGCAGTGTTGTGCTCCTGGGTTTAGGCTGTGTGAAGGGCTACAGGGCATCAGGGTGCAGAAGGAGCTGGCTTGGTAAGGAGAGAAGACAGGACTTTGGATGCCTGTGGCTGTTTGCAGCGGTGGCCAGAGGGAGAAGAGAGGCGAAAGCAAAAGGGGTGGCAGAGGGATCCCATCACCTGCTGACTTCTGTGCCAGCTTCTCCCAGCTCATAAAACATCACCCCACCAACCAGAGCTCCCTGTCAGAGGTCGTGTTTCTGTACYCAGGTAATAGCGCTGGAAAACAGGCTGGGCTGTTCACACTGCACACCTAGATCATGCTTCCCATGGTGCACAGCCCAGGACAGGGAGCTGACAGGATGGGAGTTACTGCAAGTGATTGTCTTCCACTGGAKTTGAGTTAAACAGGTTAGAATACAGTTTGCAAGACTTCTGATGCAGACACCAACCACAGGGTGTTATTCCTCTTCTTGGGAGATCAGATACAGGGGACCCTTGGTGCTAACATCTGTACATTGCTTAGAATGGTGAAGGTCTAGTCTGGATTGGGCCTGGGARTGCCTACCTTGGACAAACATCCTTTTTGAACTTGAAATGTGGCATGCATTGGTGTCCTGGTCATGGCCAAAGACCTTGGGTGTCATGCAAGACCAGAAACGGYCTCTGCCTTTAGCCAGATCCCACCTGCCTTCTCACAGCCTTTCTGTGACTGGCKGCACAGGCATGTGATTTGGTAATCACATGGTGGAAAATTTTTCATTGGTTTCAGTTGGCACMAAGGTCTGGACTGGAGCAGCCAGTTTGTGTGGTCATCCAGTGGCCRAGGTCCCCAGGGCCCATCCCTTGGGGCACCACCCTTGGAGAGGGACAGGAGGGCTGGAAGGGAGCTGGCTGACATGTCCCTGCACCTGGGTTGCCAGGGGCTTGCTTTCACATTCTTCCTTGCCTCGGGGTGACTGCGGAGGCCGCTGTGCTGCCCAAAGTCTGCTSCCATGGGGCTCCCCAAGGCTTACAGGCACGGTGCCGACTGCACCTTCCCCTGTGACCCAGGGCGTGCAGCACTACCCCGAGGTGAAAAGACACAGCTTTTCATGAAGTGGAGCCAGCACAGAGGAATTTGCTGCTTATGGACAGCTGTTGTCCTGGGCCTGGCTTGTGTCCTCCAGCATTTCTCACCCGGCACTGCCTCGGGGAGGGCAATGGGGGCTGCCCACCCTCCACTCCCTGTGCCGGGCAAGTGGGTGCCACCTCGGGCTAACGAGGGGTGAATAGCTGCGGTGGAGCCTAGCAGCATCCTGCTGCCTCTGCAGGGATCCTCTTGGGCAGCGGAGAGTTTTTCCCCACCCCCAGCTCTGCCGCTGCCTCTTTGTTTTCTGGCAGAAGCCTCTGTGCCTTTTCATTGCCGTTGAGGCGCCGAGCAGGAGCCTACATGTGCCGTGTGTGCGTCTCGCCGGGAATGTGATGCGGGCTGGGAATCCTGCCGGGCCAGGCATCTCCCCTGCAGGGCAGCAGAGGCCAAACAGCAGCTTCAGGGGTCTCCTTTCCCTGGACTGTTCTTCCGGTCGAGCAAGGCTTCGAGGCAGCTGGTCTCCTGCACAAAACCCTCTTTTGCATTGGCAGCGCTTCTGCACCTTGCCACAAGTAGAGTAAGTTGGATGGGAAGGGGCCGCTCCTCAGCTGGGCACTCGGGCTCTGCACTGTGGTCCCCCCGTGCTCCCTCTGGGAAGGCACCTGAGATTAAAGCAGCGCCAAAGGCTATGGAGCCTGGATACAGCGGTGGCTGAGGATTGCTTGTGCTGCGCCTGCCTCTCCATGTATTTGATCTCTCGACTTCCAGCGGGGACTGAATTCCTGTGCTGGATTCTGGGCTCGGCTCTTGTGAAAGGATCCAATTATTTTAGAGCTTTGAGCATCTCCATTTGCTGCCCATATTTGCGGCGCGCTGGCTGGAATTCCAAGTGATTAACGTGGCTGTGACATCCCTCCTAGGGGTGTTATCTTTTCTTGCTGTCCCCCACCGCCCCCCTCTTCCTCCTCCGGCAGCGAGCGAGCGAGACAGGCAGGCAGAGACAAAGGTCTGTCCTCAACCTGGGCTGTCCTCCCAGTAAGCAGCTGCTGCATGGGATTTCCCTGCCCTGCCTGCTGCAGGTTTCCTGGGCTCCCGGTCGAACACTGGAGCTGGGCAGCCGTGGGCTGTATCGCAGAGGTTTGAACCTGCTGGGCTGGGTGGGCAGGGGGTGCTGCCGGCTTTGGAGAGCTGCCCAATTGTCCTGCCGGATTTTAAGCTGCTTTTCATTCTTTGACTGCGCTTTCCTGCGAAGAGGGGCAGCCGTGCGTGGAGGGGAGGTTGGTGAGAGGGGGGTTGGACGTGGGGGAAAGCTTTACACAGGTGGCTGTCGCATAGTGGGATCTGCCTGCAGACCTATAAGCCCCCCTTCCCAGCTGCAGGCTATTGTCAGCATCGCCGTCTGCACGCCAGGCACCTGGGGAAGGTGTGCGGAGGCGATCCATGCCAGGACGAGGGCATCAGAGGGACAAGGGGTAAGTCACTGGGCTGGGAGCTCTGTTCCGGCTCCCCCAGCTTCCCGGAGAGGTTTCATTGTGTTATCCTGACTTGGCCGAGCARAAGGGCTCAGTCCCTGCGGCACCTGTGTGTGGGGCTGGGGAGGGCACTGTATGTTGCTGGGCAGACCTCAGCCCTTGAGGAGGCTGCTGCAGCCTGGACCCCCAGCAAGATTCTCTGCGGAGAGGGCTGCTCTGTCCCCGGGGGCTTCTGCACCCCGTCAGTGCCGCCTCCCGCAGGATGGGAGGGGGCAGCAGCACCTCACGGACACGGTACTGCGAGCAAGGGAGGTGCTGGGTCTCTCTCTCTGTAGAAGCTGTGTCTGGTGGTTTCTAGGAGCTCACATTTGTGACATGGGCACTGCCTCTTGCCCTATCCATCCCCTCTGAGCTCAGGCTTCCTCTCTGTTCTTAGCAGGGGCTAGTACTGAGTGAGGCTCTGCAGCTGCATAAATCTGGCATGGCAGGAGGCCTCCTGAGGACCCTCGAGAACAGTACTTGCTCTTGCAGTGGGGCAAGGATGCTCCCTCCCTCTGTATCCACTCCCGCTCTCTCTCCTTTCTCCCTCTTGTCTTCACCAAGTGTCAGCTCCTTTCACCCCAGCCTAAATTCCAGCCAGAGCCATGGCCAGTGGTCATCTTTCCTTTCAGGCACAGTTTGCTTTTCTGGCATCTCACTAGTCAGCTTCTCCCTGGGGTTGCCACCTCTGCTATGGTCCTGGAGGTAGTCCCCAGCCTCACGTGTCTGTCTGTCTCCTGATGGTGAGATGCCTTATCTGTCAGACTGTGCAGGAACCCTTTTCTGGTGGCAGCATTRCTGTTAGTGCTGCCATCCTTCAGGGTTGTGACAGAAACTTTCTGCCTGCTGGCACTTCGGAAGCGCTGCTCTTAGCCTGTGCCAGGGTTTGTGCTCACACTGGTTAGATTTCCTTCCTTCTCCTTAGGTTCAGATAGGACCAACGGAGCTGTCACTTATCCTCTAGACAGTCTGTCTCCAGGAGTTTCTCTTGCTTTGTGCTCTGCGTGTTTTGAGGATATTTATTTGCCCTCTTGTAATGATGGCCTTTTTTCCTGGCTGTGTAGTTCCTACTTCACCCCCAGTGAGGCTGCCGGTATCTCCGTAGCACTTACCAGGAGAGGGAGCAGGAGAGAAGGTGGCAGCAAAAGCTACTTAGGGATTGGTTTGGAGTATTTTTTGGTCTAAATTGTGCAAGGACCCCCTTGCCAGCCCCCGGTCTGGTGCTCTGTCCCAGGCTGCAGTGACCAGGTCAAAGCCCCTTGTCCACGGGTCATGTGTCCCTTTTGACTGGCTGGCAGTGCTGCTCTAGGAAACCACTGGATGCCCCCTGGATCAGTGTGGCAACTTGGGGCACAGTTCGTGCTCYTTGTTACACCAGTGCTGTGATGCCAGCCCTTCCAGGCTCCCAAGGGCTCTGCCCCATGACAGATACCTCTCTGCTCCACATTCATCCCAATTGCTCTCTGGCTGTCACAGCACAGCTCAAACAGCAACAGATCCATTTGAAGGCTSGATCCTTGCATGTGTCACCAGTGCTGCAATGCCCAGCCGGGGACCCTTCCTTATCCACCATCCTGCTCTGTTGCCTTCAGACTGAGACCACGCTCTGTTAATCCTGGTTTACCCCTGGATGTGCTAACAGGGGAAGCAGAAGGTTAGCCAAGTGCCTGACCCAACCCCATCAGGCCTGGCTGTGTGTCAGGTTCTGGTGGCTCAGTGTCCCCAAGGAACACAGTGTTTCTGCCCCAGTGCCTGGGACACACTCCCTCCCTACAGGTCCTTTGGCACTGGGTATTTCTTGGGTGTTGAAGCGTGGTGCCCTTCCCGAGGCAAAGAAATAGAGGAAAGCTGTGCCTGGCATAGCTCCAGATCCAGGTGCTAGGAGATCTTGGCAAAAGCACAGGTCYGACCTGCCTGTTTTCTGAGCAATGAGAGGGCCTTGGCAGGAGCAGGGCAGAGAGTGGAGGACCTCTGGCTGGGCCTCCCTCAAGAGGCAAAGCTCTTTGAGCCCTATCTTAGAGCACCAGCATGGGCTGAAATACTGTCAAAAAAAAAAAAAAATCAGCGTCACGTGGACTTAGGAGGGGCCAAACCCTTGGTGTGGGCACGTGGAGCCCCATGTGCTGTGTCTGGGGGATGGGATGTGTGCTGCTCAGCTGAGTTGGAGAGGGCCTGGGCCTGGCTCTGTCCCGTCAGTGTGGCCAGAATCAGGGCTCTAGCATGCCTGGCTCAAGTGGAGGAGAAGGCAGAGGTGACCAGGTGCTTTCCCCCATCCCTGCCTGGAGTGCAAGAGGCCAAGGTCCCAGTGTTGCTGTCCTGATCTGTGAGGAGGTGGTGGATTCCCACGGTGCTGTCAGAGGCTGAGCCCTGCTGTGAGAAGGATGGGCTCCCAGCAGAGAGGAGGTGCCCTGGAGAGCACTTGGGATTGCCAGGAGAACCTCCCTGGGACACAGGGCCTTGCATCTCGAGGAGGGTGAGAAGCAGTGCTGTGCCCTRGCTGCTCTCCATCCCAGGCTGATGGGCTCTCCTCCTCCAGAAGAAGAAGGTTTATAAATATCCTCTCTCCTTGGAGACACTTGGGATGACACTTCTTGTYCCTGCCATGGGGCTGGCATTTTCCAGCACAATTCTTCAAGCAGCAGTACCAAGGCTGGCAATACATGGTGCAGCCCCTTGTTCTAGGCATGTGTTCTACTGGCTGGTGCTGGCAGCACCTGATGACTGGTGTTGAGGGCTCAGCTGGGGTGGATTTGTGATGTCAGCAGGTCAGCCTGTCCTGATACATCCACTCTCCTGGAAGGCAGCTGCTGCTGGGGAGAAAATGGCTTTGACTTCAGAGGGACATGGGGAAAGAGAATGAAAGGATGCAAGTGAAGCTGTGTATTTTTTCTGGYGTGAACACACCCTTTCTTCCAATGCACCAGGCTGATTCCTGCTGTTGGTTGCTGATTTTGCTTCCCAGTGGTTGATTGTGCCACACAAGTCATGGTACAAGTCTCCCTCAGAGACAGAGAAGGGAAACAGCGACCTTTCAGGCAGGCAGAGCACAGCATGTTAGACTCAGCATCCACCCACAACCTTCACACAATGCAAGGGCATTCACTTGCTTTCCTACCTGCTTTGGTGCAGGCCTCGTATGGGGTGCCGGGAGGAACTGGTCTTTACAAAAGGTGTTTGTTGGGGTTTTGGACCCATGGCTTGTTAYGCTGCAGCATTGATTTGCCCTGCTGCAAGTGCTCCTTGGGTGCTGTTGTATTGAATCTCAGCAGGTCCTGTACTGGCTGGTTGCTGGCAGTGCTCTTCCCCAGCAGTGGCAGTGGCTTTTGAGTTGTCCAGCTCTCAGGGACTGGTCATGACAACCTGTAATTACAAACCTTATTGGAAATGTGATGAAAGAACAGCCTGTGTTCTGGGGTAGGTGAGGTCAGGCAGCGAGCACAGCTGGTGCTGGCTTCCCAACATGCACGTTGGGGGGATGCAGAACTTGCCAGACCAGRGTGTCACAAGGGGATTGCATTGAGTGTTGCCGCTTCTGAGCATCCATTTGGGATTTTGGTTCATCTGCCTGGCCTTCAGAGCAGTACTCAGTGCTAGCTTGGGGTGCCCAGAAAGTGACTTGCCTCTGATGGGTGCTGCAGTGAGTCCCCATTTGAGGGAATCATGGAGAGGGAGGTAGGGAGGGCGTGATCCCCAGGGACAGGCACTGTTTTCTCCTTCAGCTGGAGGTTCCTGGGCTGGCAAAGCCCATGGGCTGCCTCTGCCAGAGAGGTGCTGAGGCTGTAGGTGCCCTAGGGCTCCTGCCCACTCTGAAGGTGTCCACCATGACCTGCTGCTTGAGCTGACTCTCCTCCATATGTTCTTCCAGGCATCAAAGCTGCAAGGCCCATGGATTATGACCACAGGGGAGCTGTGTTGCATCTGCAAATCTGTGTTGTGCATTAAGGGCACATCTGAACAGGTGAGTGCTGTGCACATGAAAGGATTGCTGTCTTTTTGCTGGGGAAAACTAGTGGGGGGCCATCATGACTCAGGGCTGTCAGACTCCTCATTTCTGACAGACATCTCTTGGAAGAAAACAATTCCAAGCTCTTCTCCTTATCTATAGGGCCAGAAAGTGTCCTGTGCTGTGGGTGGAAGGGGGAGGAGGTGAACATGAGACCAGGAGCTAGATGGAGGCCCAGAGGTTGCYGCAGTGTGTTGGAAAGCAAGGCATGAATTGGTCGCCAGAACTGTTCCTATATGCAGGGTTTCATACAGGAAGGCATGCAAAAGGGATGTAAAATCAAGCCAGGTATGAGAGTTCACAGCTTAGCTTAAAATATTTGTGGTTTAAATGAAAATCAAGGTGTTAGCACTGTCTGAGATGTATGTGGTTCTTGATTTGGGAGGTTGGTAGAGTCTGAGCCTAAATGCTGCCTTCCCCACCTGTGTGACCTTGCAGACAGGCAGCAGCCCCTGCCCTTCTCCCAGGAAGCATCTGCATCACCCCAGCCCTGCACCTCTCCCCTTCCTTCCCCTCAGAGCTGCTGTGGACACTGAAGAGCTGGAGAGGACGTTGCAGAGGTTCGGAGGCACACCGTGATGGTGGGAGCCATTCCACGGCAGCCACGCCGCTTCTGGGGGGTGCCTGAYTGGCAGGTGTCTTCAGCTAATTGTGCCAACGACTGCCTGCTGCGGGGCAGGGAGGTTAATCCGGAGCARAGCAGGGTCCTGCTGCAGAGGGGTAAGTGTTGGGGGCAGCCAGGACAGGCTGCAGTGCTGTGGGCTACACAGAGGGGTCGAGGTTGGCAGCAACATCTGGAGGTTTTCTGGACCAGCCCAACCTAGAGCYATTGTCCAGGACTGTGTCCTGATGRCTTCTGAGTATATCCAAGCATGAAGACTCCACAGTCTCTCTGGGTAACTGGTTACAGTACTCAGTCACAGTAAAACAAAATGGTGTTTTCTGATACTCAGAGGAGCCTCTTACATAGACATATAGATATATAGATATATAGAAATCTATAGATAGATAGGTAGGTAAGATCTCACTGAGCCTTTTCTTCTCCAGGCTAAACAGTCCCAGCTCTCACAGCCTTGCCTCACAGGACAGATGTTCCCATCCCTTAATTTTTTCTTAGTGTCTCTTTATTGCACTCTGTCAGGTGTGGTTTAACGTGTGCTGAGCAGAGAGGGAGGACCAGTTCCCTCAAACTGCTATCAATGCTTTGCCTGCTGCACTATTGTTTTTCTTTGCTGCAAGGGCACATTGCTGGCTCATGGTCAACTTGTTGCCCACCAGGACCCCCAAGGCCTTTTCTGTTTCGTTGCTTTGCAACCACTCAGCCCCCCCCACTCAACATATCCCAGTGCAAGGTTATACCTTTTATCACTCCTTTTAAACAGAATTCCTGGTCTCAACCACCTTGGCCTGCCATTTTCCTATCCCCACCCCACCAGGTTCAAGATAGCCTCACTCTCCAGATAGTCTTGATCCACTTGGGGAATCAATTTCYGTGTCCCTGACTTGCCTCTAAGCCCTTGTGCCACAAGATCAGGCACAGTTAGAAGGACAGGCAAAAGGCAGAGCTGCCAGGCTTAGGCAGTTTGTCCTCAGTCTGCTGGTGACTTTTCCTGCATCTGCTCAGCTCTTGCAGCCCTTTCAGTATTTTTCATGCCAGAAGAAAAACAATGTGTGGACAGGATTCTCACAGCTCTCAAACTGGGCTGAAAATCAAAAGTGAGGCACCACGCAGCCCAGAGGAGGTCAGGCCCTTGGGGCTGGCAGGAGTGGGTGGATGGTGACCCTGGTGCCTCCCAGCTGCTGATGGAGGTGCTGGAGGTGCCTGGTCCAAGCAGGCAGAGATAATGGGGGTGTKAGGCCAGGCTCCTGTCCCTGCCTCATTCAGTGCACGTGGCTGGGATGGGTTGGCTTGGCCAGCACTCGGAGTTGCTGGGGTGATTGCAGGCCTGAGCCCCTGGGACTGGTCTGACCTGCCTGACTCCTGTGCTGCACAGCCCCAGCATGTCCCTGGCAGAGGGCAGGCCTCTTCCTCCCCGCTTGTCCAGACTTGTCCCCACGAGTCTCCTGCCTGTCTGGAGACTTCTCTCCTTGCCCAAACTGGAAGGAAGTGCTGAACCTGCAGGTGGGTGATGCCGCAGGGTTTCCCAGAAAGCAATACCAGCCCGGTTCCTCTTCCTGTCCCTGGAGAGGGAGGTTCAAGTGGGGCTGTGTGAGGAGCTGCCCATATCTCAGTAGGTCACTTGCAGCCAGAAGTCTGAATGAGGATGGGGATCCCAGGCTGATCTTCATCCTTCTGCTTTCTTTTTTTTCCAGATGGTGTGCTGCAGAGCACCTCATAGTAGAAGGCTCACACAGAGATCCTGAGTGAGAGGGGGTCCTGCCCTTACACCCTGACCTGTGGCACTTTACAGTCCCCCTCCTGCATGGGCTCTGCTCGGAGTCCCAGCAAGTGAGGCTCCATGCGGCACATCCACACAGAGACGTCTCTGCCCCCGGAGCACAGCACAGACCCCAGCCTGTCCCGGCCCAGCAGGGAAACGCCCTTGGAGCCTTCCTCGCAGTGCTGCACCCACCGCAACATCCTCATGGGCTACAACGAGACAGAGATCAAACGCCAGAAGGTTTA
Source organism: Malurus melanocephalus (assembly GCF_030028575.1). Taxonomy (NCBI): domain Eukaryota; kingdom Metazoa; phylum Chordata; class Aves; order Passeriformes; family Maluridae; genus Malurus; species Malurus melanocephalus. The sequence goes on from NW_026623345.1 coordinate 1,030,438, forward strand.
CCAGGTGTCCATCTTCTCCCATCTCTCCAGCTCCTCTGAGAGCACGGAGCAGAGGGCAGGCACCCGGCCAGCTGTCAAGAGGGGATACCCCGAGCAGCGAACTCCAGAGGGGGGACGAGATCCCAAACGAACTCACTGGGTTGACAGGGGGGTGGATGGGGGCCCTGGGCAGCCTTCCCTGGATGATGACGATACCTTTGAGGATGGTCTGCTGGTGGAGGAGCTCTCTCTCTGTGGCTCTGCCCAGCACTTCTCCCACAGTGGGCTGCGAGTGGTGGAGCACCGCTGTGAGGGCAGCCCTAGCCACAGCCCCAAGGCTAGCAGAGAGGACAAGTTGCAGGATATCTCCACTTCCTCCTCCTCCTCCTCCTCTTTCCCTTCTTCCTCCTCCTCTTTCTCCTCCTCCTCCTCCTCCTGGCCCCGGCACATTGCTTGCAGTACTTTGCACATGCGAGACAGTTGCCCTGTCTCATCAGGGGATCAGCCCATAGACTATGGAGAGAATGGGGAGCCGGCAAGTGGCCACAATGTACTTCATCTTGAATTGCACGGTATTGCACAAACAACCCAGTTGGACTCTGGTGGGAAGAGAGAGAAGCCAGGGAGCAGCCCAGCTCACACCAGCAGGGCTAGTGGAGAAGCAGACAGGCCAGCAGTGACCAATGGGTGCAGGGAGCCCCCAGCTCCACAGACAGTACTCAGCCCTGAGCCCAGCAACCTGAGCTCCCAGGAGATGACGCCCTGTGGGAGCAGCCAGCTCTGCAGCACTTGCCCAGCCAAAAGGAAGTTGCTGCCTGCTGGCGAGGTCATGGCCGACTCCTGCTCTGAGGATGAGAGCCTGTCCCCACCAGCAAGAAAGAAGAGGGTCCTGCCATGCCATCCAGTACCCACAGCCTGCCGCAGCACTGATGCCAAGGGAGCTCCATTCTGGAATCACCTGCTTCCTGCAGCCAAGGTGAGCATTGGTCATGGCGGGTGGCAGGGAATGGCCTGGGACTGAGCTTTTAGGCAGTGTGGTCCACAGAGCTCGGGACTGTCCTTTTAGGCAGTGTGGTCCACTATGGCACCATGTCCTGTCCTGTCCCTGAGCTGCAGCACTGGTGTGAGCAAGGCAGCAGTTGACAGCCCTGTGACATATGGTCTATTTCAATCAGCTCTTGATGTTTTATAGTCACTGCGTCCTCTGCTTGTGACCAGCTTTTCTCCTGGAGAGATTTGCTTTGACAGAAGACAACCTCCCCTGGCAGTGAGAGCTGGACACATTTAGTGTCTGATGGCTTTGTCTTAAACCATCATAGATCAGCAAGCTTGGGACGAGCAGCTGGCATCTGCCTGCCTGATGAGGAGGAAGGCAGATGTATGGGAGGGCTTGAACTCCTGGCCATTTAGAACAAGGATCTGGTTGGTGGCAGGCAGTGGGTCTAGACATGCTCTGACTGAGGAGCCCAGTATTGCGCACAGAGATGCCACAGGCTTTTCTGCCATTCTGAGCTGCCTGTGGCATGTCCCCAAGGTGCCACAAGCACTCAGCAATGGGGCAGACCCCTGCAGTTTTCAACCATGTTGGCAGCTCAGGAGCAGCCTGTGATTCCTTTCTTACCCTGCCCTTGTGACCAGGTCCCTGTCCTGCCAGCTGAGGCTGTAGCAGGCTCAGGCCAAACCTGGCACAATCTTTTTCTCTGGGGTATCCCATGGTGCGGGGACACACAGGAACTGATGTCAGAGCTACCCTGGCTTCTTGCTGCTTGGAGCTGGGACACACCATCCCTGGGGCACAGCTCCATCACTGCCTGCCTTTTTCGTGACTGTCCCCCAGCCCAGCTGCCCCCAGCACTGTCCTTGCAGAGTGAAGCCCTCCAGCAGCTTCCCTGGGTTTTGCCGCCCGGTCATGCCAGCCAGCTCCATCGTCCCTTTGTGTTGTGCTGCCCTTTGTGTGGCTTCCAGAAGGGAAAACCCCTGAAAAGGGGACATCTTTAAAAGGAGGCTGCAGTGTGGCTGTGGCTTTAACCCCCCACCCCACAGCTGTGGGCAGGGGTGGGCAACGCACCCCTCTGCTCAGTGGCACTGCTGAGGACTTTGCATGAATCACCAGGGGACAGAACTCTGCCCAGGCTGGTCGGGGGTCTTCCTTGTAGGTGTCACCAGTCTCTGGGAGGTGCAGGGGGGTGTCATGGCATGGCTCTGTCTAGGGGTGTCTTGCTGCTAGGGCTGTTCCTGGGGCCTGCTTTGTAAAGCAGGAATTGTGTGTTGTACTCTTGGGTACCAACACCCTCATCCCCAGCTGGGCCACTTTGGGGCTTGGGCCCGCCCATGTCCCCACCAGACAGCCCAGTCCTTATGTTGCCCTGCTGGCCACCCCTGCAGAGGCCCACTGATGGCTGGCTGCCCATGGACGGGAGCTTATTCCCATCTGCTGGGACCCTCATGGGAATGTGGGGTAGGGCAAGGGGTGATGGCACCCCCAGGGATACGTGGGCCCTGGTTACTGCCCTAACGTGGTTCTCCATTTTTGTCCCCTCCAGAGCTCTGCAGATTGCACTGCGGTCGGGAGGAGACTGAAGAGTGGGCTGCGCCTCAAATCGTGAGTGTCCTGGCAGCCCTGTGGGATGGGCATGGGGGCTCAGGGTGCCTCCAGCACCCTGCAGTCCCATGAGAGGCTTAGGTTGGGTCAAATCCTCTTCCCTGCCATGGCCCAGGCTTCTCACCCACACAAGGCCACAGGCTATGGGGCATTTCTTCTTCCCTTCGGGTGTAGGAAAGTGGGTTCAACGTCCAGCAAAGGTACGGGGCACCTGGAAAGGGATCCACATTCCCAGGGACATGAACAACCCAGGGCTGCATGCTCTACAGTCCAACATCAATCTTCTCTTCTCACTCCAAGGCGACATCTCCGGACCAGCCTCCGGAGGGGCACCAGGTCCCCCTCAGCTCCCTGGGCCACCACCACTGTCAGCCATGCTCTGCTGGGCAACTTTGAGGTAACGGTGCCCACTTGCTGGGGGGAGATGGATCCTGGGGTCTCCACACTGGGCTGGCGATGGGTGTGAGAAGCTGAACCTGATGGGAGCCCTGGTGTGGGACTGGGTTGACTGTCCCCAAAAGGCCTGGCGTGCAGTGGTCACCACAGAGCCACCACCCATCAGCAGCATGGCTCAGCCAGCAGATCCTTGGGTGAGGCACCAGGACTGTGGAACCTGCTGAGATTGCTGCTGTGAGGCTGAGCTGAGGCACTCTCACTGCTTCTCCCTGCTAGATAACATATGGTGCTATCCCACTAGTTGAGGGTGGGTCTGTCTCAGAGTGAGGTGTCTGGGCACACGAGGACAAGCAGTCACCTGGGCACAGTGAAGATGGGGATGACTTCACACCTGGAGCATTGAGGCAGGGGGTAAGACTGGTGTGTGAGGTTCCCTAACGCTTCCCTCCTCTCTCAGGAGTCCATCCTGAAAGGGCGCTTTGCACCATCGGGGAGGATCGAGGGTTTCACGGCAGAGATAGGTGCCAGTGGCTCCTACTGTCCCCAGCATGTCACCCTGCCTGTCGACGTCACCTACTTTGACATCTCTGAACACAGCGCGCCCTCGCCTTTCCTGGTACATGGATGTGGGGGGAGGTGAGGGGGGCTGTAGCTTGGCACCCTGGGGCAGCCCTTCGCTGTAGAGTGTGGCTCAAGCACCCACCTGCTTGTGGAGATGGCTGGCTATGCCAGTCTTTAACCCAAAAAACAAAATCAGGGAGAAGAGGGAAAATACAAAGGTCCAGCTACCTCATGGTTGTCATTGTCATCACCTGTCTTGTCACCTCTCTGTTGCTGCTCTTGGTTTGAGCGGGAACTGGAGATCTTCTTACTGACTTGTGCCAGGTGTTGCCAGTGACAGAGTCTCAGGCCCAGCTGGGCTCTCCCTCAGCTTTCTCCCTCTCTCACATGCTGTTTATTTTGCTGCAGGGAGTGATTGACTTGGAGGCCTTGGGAAAGAAGGGTTACAGTGTCCCCAAAGCTGGAACCATCCAAGTGGTGAGTCATTCCCTGGCCTGCAGTAGCATTGTGGGGATGGGGCTGGATGGGCTCCAGTTGCTCTTCTTGGGTGGGTATGCTTCATTATGTTGTTAGGCAGGACACTATTTGGAAAGCTTGTGCAGAGGGGGAACATGGCCACCAAGACACCACAGCAGAGGGGAGCATAGGGTACCTGGGGTGCTGGAAGGGAGACAAGGTGATTAGAGATGCAGAGAAGGAAGAGGTTGGTGAGGGTTTTGGTAGGAAAGTGTGTGAATGGGATGTGATGGGAAGGGAACACAGGTGTGAAGGTGAGTGGAAAGGACTGACCTGTGACACGGGCTAAGCCCTCTGGGACTGGTGTGGGGCTTTCCAGATCCATGGGCCAGACTTTCTTCTCCCAGATGCCCCATCTCTGCCCTGTATCCTTCCCAGTCTCACTCCTGATCCCTCTGCCCCCAGACCTTATTTAACCCCAACAAGACTGTGGTGAAGATGTTCTTGGTGACATACGACTTCCAGGACATGCCGGCCAACCACATGACCTTCCTACGCCATCGCATCTTCCTGGTGCCCGTGGGGGAGGAGGAGGGGTCTGCAGTGGCCCCCAGCGACCCACTGGGCACCAGCCCACCCCGCAGGGTCCTCTGCTACCTGATGCATCTGAGGTAAAGCGTGCCAGGAGGGATGGGCATCTGCCCCAGGGTCACCCCTGGGCTCCTCTCATGTCCTCAGGCATGTCCCAAGCCTGCAAGACAGGAGGAGGGACTGGAGAGAAGCAGCAATCAGCTGCTCCTTTGGGGAGGTTGGAGCTGCTGCTCTGCCCAAGGGCAGTTGTCTCTGTCCCTCTGAGGGCAACCTTGAGCAGGGGGCAAAGTAGTCAAGGGGGTTTTGCCCACGCTGAGGATGCCCTGTCCTTGCCCGGGAGCCTGAGGTCTATCTGTTCTGCTCGTCTCCACACAGGTTTCACAGCTCCAAGTCGGGGAAGATCTACCTTCATGACGACATCCGGCTGCTTTTCTCCCGCAAGTCGATCGAGGTGGATTCGGGGATCCCCTACGAACTGAAATCCTTCACAGAGATGCCCAGGAACCCCTGCTACTCACCCCGGGCCTGACCTCCTTCATCCCCCCGCTCCCCAGGGCCACTGGGGAGCCTCCAGCCCAGCACTTAGGGGAGAGAGAGATGAGTAAAGGGCCAACAAGCACTGCTTTGAGATACCACCCACCCTCTTGACCAGCACGGACACCACGCTCTGCAGCAGGGCGAGGATCACCCCAGAGGGGCAGGGGCTGAGGAGCAGTCCTGGCACTCCGGGGACATGCCCAAGCCTTCTGCTGGCACTGTCCCAGCTTGGAGACTTGGGCTGTGGCTGAGGTGGGTGGGTGGGGAGTGAAGACTTGACCTGGGGCTGTGGGTAAGACGACCCGCACTGGTCCCAGGTCTGGGAACAGAAAGTGTGGAAGAGTTTGTATTTATTAGTATTTATCGTTGCTGGGAGCACAGAGGAGGCTTGTGCAGAGGATCAGAGGTGCTGTGCTTGTTCTTCCCCACAGCCCTGCCTGCTCTGGGCTGCCCGTGTTGGGGCAGGGCTGTGGGGACTGCAAGGGTGACTAGGGCCAGGAACACCTCAGCCCATGGAAGGGAGAGTGACACRCTGCTCACCCAGGGTGACACACAGCTCCCAGACCAGGGCTGAGTTAAAAGCCCTGTGACAGACTCAGCCTTGCTAGCACCAGCTCTGCAGGGCCAGTCCAACTCCAAGCAGCTTGGGGTTGTACTGGGCTTGTCTTCTGAGTGTTCTAGAGGAAGCCAGACCCTAAGAGGCCTGTGGCTGTCGAGGAAGTGGCCACTGCCAGGTTCTTGAAGGTAAGAGACACAGCTGTCACGTGGATGGGGACCTGGGGCTCTGTGCAGGAATATGGGGATAGCCCTCTGGGCAAGAGCCTCCAGAGCACGTGTGCTGTGGATCTGAGAAGATTGCCAAAAAAAAAAGGAACCTTGCACTGTCTGCGGGTGTTGGGTGAATCCCATGCAGGAGGCAGCTTTGGCAGAGGTCTGCCGGCAGCGTGATAATGTGCAGGAGGATGGGGAGGAGTCCCAGCTTAATCCCTGGGAAGCAAGGAAGCAACAGAGGACATCAGACTCTGGGAATTGGGCTGGATCCTCAAGAGCAGAACTGGGGATGATCCAGAAAGGGGAAGGGGTTTAGGGTAAAAAAAGCTTGCACATCCGTGTCTGTATCACCCTTCTGCCCACTGGGGAGCCTCAGCCCCTCTGTCAGAGGGAGGAAGAGGGGGACAGGCCCCCGATCCCATCAATCCTCGGCCTGGGGCTGAGACTCTGTGTGTGTGTGTGGGGGTGGGCCAGGATGGGGGCTGTGTGGGCGAGCTCCTGCTCTCTCCTGCCCGGTGGGGGCCGAGGGCTCTGGCCCTGCAGCACTGGGGGGATGGAGGCCCTGAACCCCTCTCACACCGGGGGTTACTACGCCCAGACCCGAGTCCCTGAACCCCTCAACACGACATCTGCATCGTCCCCCAGCCGAGGTCTGAATCCCCCCCAAACACCGGGGGGTCTGAATCCCCCCCAAACACCGGGGTTCGCTCCCCACACCGCCCTGGGCCGCGGGTCCCGGGCCCGCCATGACACCCGAGTTGCCCTCGCCCCAGGTCACCGGGGCTGCCCCTCTCGCCGTGGCGCCGCGGGCTCGCGAAGGCCGTGCCGGTACTTTTGGTGTTCGTTTCTTATTTAATAAACGTCCGTTTGGAGCTCCAGAACGAGCCCGAAGATGCCGCTCCCCAGGGGGGGCGGTGCTGAACCGGGAGCGCCCGGAACCGCGGGCGGGCGGAACCGGGAGCCGCGGCCGGAGGAGCCGGAGGGAGCGGTGTGGGCGGCGCACCCGGAAGCGGCGCGGTCGGAGGGGCCTTCCGGGGGTGCGGGAGCGGCGGCGGCGCCGAGCGGGGCGGGCGGAGGGGGCGATGCTGTCGCGGGCGGGGATCCGGGCCCGGCCCGGCCTCGGGCTGCTGCAGGTGCGGGGAATGGGGTGGGGGGGAACTGGGAGCGCTCCTGGGGGGATCCACGTGGGGGAGGTTCGGGATAGCGGGTGCTGGACGGGCCGGGATAAGGGGGGATGGTGTTGGGAGTCTGGAAAGGGGGGGTGAGTTGGGTAGAGACGGGGTGAAGGGGTCGGAGGTGGGCGTTCAGTGGGGTGGTGGTTTGGCGGGTCCGGGGAAGAGAGGAAGGTGAATTGGGTAGGGATGAGGATACGGGGCGGCGGGTTAGAGGAGCTGTGGACAAATGGGGGATTGAGGAGATGGCGGGTCTGTGGGGTTGGGGGTTCAGGGAAGGGCTGGGGGGTGGTTGGAGTAGGGGTATGGGGATACGGCGGCGTGCAAAGGATAAAGGGGTACGGGGCAATGAGGGACAGTCGGTGTGGGGAGCGTTTGGGATGCGGTGAGGTGCTGGAGGTGTGGGGGCTCGGTGTGGGAGAACTGGGTAGGGACGGGGGAAGAAAGTGCAGTGGACAGACGGGTATGGGTGATAGAGGGAGGTCAGTGGGGTGGTATTGGTGATCTGGGAAGAGTGGGGCAGGAATAGAGGTGAAGGGCAGGGCAGTGATGTACTGGACAGACAGGCTTAGGAACACTGAAGAGGGGGGTCAGAGTGGGAGTGTTCCTGTGATGGGGAAATGCTGGGGTGGGGGCAGGAGGATGGACAGGGATATAAAGAGGTGAGGGGGTTGGTGCAGAGGACAAATGGGTATGGGAGGAACTGAGAAGGTGGTGGTCAGTGAAGTGGTGGTCTTGARGGTTTGGGGGACACCATTCATGGGGAGGAGCTGGTCAGAGGAGGTGAGAGGAGGAGGTGTGCAATGAATGAGTGGAGATGGGAGGGACTCAGAGGGGTCAGTGGGGGTGTGTTGGGGGTCTGGAGAAGTGCTGTGGTGATGATGGAGAGCTGGGCAGGGATTGGGATATGGGGGAGTTGCAGTCAAGGCTGTGGATGAATGGATATGGGGGCATTAGGACAGGGTGATTGAGCATTGGGAGTGGTGAGATGGGGCTGGGTTGTTGGAGGATAAATGGATGTGTGGGGCTGTGGAGGTGTGAGCTGGGTTGGAGTGTGGGGACGTTGAGGGGAGCTGTGTGAGTGAGAATCTATGGGAAGGATGGTGGGGGGATGCAAAGCTTTGTGGGGAGCCCATGAGGCAGCTGGAGCTGGGGAGGGACAGGTTGTTGTTGAAMGGGGGCAGCCTGGGTCTGAGGCGAGGGAGAGGGCTGAAGGAAGTGGGCCTGGCCAGGTCATAGGGGCTGAGTGGGGTAGAGGAGATCCACAAACAGACCTTTGTTGTCCTTATGGTGGCAGGAAGGCTTTATTCCCTGCTCCAGGATGCATGTGAGAGGAGCAGAGATATGCAGAAAGCTCTGGTATGGGAGTGAGCMCCCCTGCACCAGTGGAGAAGACTGTCCCTGGGGCCCAGGCCTATCTGTGGGAACACCCCTTGTGACCTTACAGCATGGGCTCATCCGGGGCATTGTTTGCTGCCCTAATCATGAGCCCACATGGGGTAACAGGTGTGGAGCTGGGCTCTGAGGTGCCAGCAGCTGGCCTCAACCCTGCTCCATCTGCTTCCCCCAGCACTCCCAGCAGCTGAAGCGTGCGGCACAGCTGGCCCCAGCTCCGTGCCGCTGGAACTCTGGGCTGCCTGTGAACATCGGGGTGCTCTTTGTGCCGCAGCAGGAGGCCTGGGTGGTGGAGAGGATGGGCAAGTTCCACCGAATCCTCGAGCCTGTAAGGAGCAGCTTTTCTTCCCTTCTGGATTCAGCAGGTTCCTAAAGCTGTAGCGAGGCGCGTCCTTTGCACGAGGATCCAAGGGCTGGTGGGCTTAGCTTCCCAGGCTGAAATCCTTTTGGCTGCCTGTGGATTAATTTTCCTTGGTGGGGCATTAAAAGCACTGAGTAACTGAAATTCCCTGTGTGTAAAATGTGTTTGCAGTGTCTGGCATGGGCTTTGTTTGCATGACACTCTCTAGCCTGTCTRTCAGCAGTCTAATCAGCCCTTTCCCTAGGGTTTGAACTTCCTCATTCCTCTTCTGGATCGGATTCGTTACGTCCAGAGTCTCAAGGAAATCGTCATTAATGTCCCAGAGCAGTCAGCTGTCACACTGGGTGAGGAACAGCTTCCATGTCCTACCCCTTTCCTTCTACTGCATCTGGGGTGAGCAAGGGACAGTGTGGGGATGAGTGGAATTGTCCCAAGCTCCCACATTCAGCCCTGTCCCTTGGTACCCAGGCTTGGCCATAAAATCACAAGATCACTGAATGATTTGGGTTAGAAAGGACCTTAARGTTCATSTCATTCCAAACCCCTGCTATGGGCAGGGGCASCTGCTAGGCCAGGTTGCTCAAAGCCCCATCCAGCCTGGCYTTGAACACTTCCAGAATGGGGCATCCACAGCTTCTCTGGGYAGCTTGCTTCAGTGCTTCACTGGGAAGTGCTTCACCACCCTTACARGTGAAGAATTTCTTCCTGTTATTGAATCTGAACCTGCCCTCTATCATCTTAAGGCCATTCCCCCTTGCCCTGTCCCTCCATGCCTGTGTGAAAAATTCCTCTCCAGCTCTCTTTAGGTGCTGGAAGGCTGATGTGAAGGCTATGAGTAGGGGCACCCCAGGAGGTGCTGCCTGCTGTCTCTGGGCTGCAGCTGCCCCTTCTTACTGAGTTGAATGTACCCAGCTAGGARTACATTTTTCAGGTGCTTTCCTTTACTGAACCACAAGGGATATTTCTGTTTCTGTAAAAAACATTTTCTAACAGGTTAATGGATTTAACGTTAATGGATAGTTCTGTTACATTTCTAGTTTGGAGTGGTTTGGTTTGGCTTTTTTCTTCTTAAATCTTTATTTACACAAGCTATGGTATGAAATGCTTCTGGAAAATCAAGACCTGTTGTATAATAAAACATCACAGGGGTTTTCAGCAAATATAAGATCCTTTTTACAAAGCCTTTAGATAAGGTCATCTATTTTAGCCAATCCTCTTTTGTGCCATGCTGCTATGCCAGGATGGAAAGGGACAGCCCCCTGTSCAGCTGTGCTGGGGAAGAGGGGGTTTCCATGCTTTGTTTTTTCTGCCTCAGTAAACAGGGSCTGTTATTCTCTCCTGACAGATAACGTCACCCTGCAGATCGAYGGTGTGCTCTACCTGCGGGTTATGGACCCATACAAGGTACTATCCGTGCCCCTTGCACACCTTTCTCTTGACTCTGCCCACTCTCTGCTCCCCRAGCTGTGTGCTCTGGCCTCTGTGCCCTGCCTAGCAGGTGGGCTGGGCACTCTGACCCCTCCCAAGGCTCCAGACTCCACATTTTCAGCAGGGGTGTCAGGCAGGTTTCTTGCCTTACTGCTCTGTTTGACGGTCCTGACTTGTTCAGGATCCTCCCTGGCACCCCATCCACTGTTTTGTGCTTCTGCTCTTCAGGCCAGCTATGGGGTGGAAGATCCTGAGTATGCAGTGACTCAGCTGGCCCAGACCACCATGAGATCTGAACTTGGCAAACTCTCCCTCGACAGAGTCTTTCGGGTGAGCTGGGGGAGGTGGATCATGGAGCTGTCAGTGTCTCTCAAAACCCCAGGACAGCCTGCATGCCAGGCTGATGTGCTTAACAGCARGATGCCTTTTGCTAAAAGAGATTGTGGCTTCTGTTTCAGTTGACCTATTGGTGAATCCTTGGAGATGGGTCTTGTTTCGGTTGYTTTTTTAACAGGAGCTATTTTTTACCCTGCCCTGGGTTGTTTGGAAGGGATGGTGGGTGCCATGTGCCCAGACCCAGCTGGTCCAGCCGTGTTTCTCTTGAGTCAGTGACTCTTTGCTCAGTTTGAGTGATGAATGCCCCTGACCTGGGTCATGGAGTACCATAATCCTCACGCTGCATTTGCTGACTAGAAACTGGAATTGTTGGCATTCTGTTGAATCCAGATCTAGACTAGGTGTATCTCAGCAGCTTCTGTGTGATCTTCTTCACCTATGAGATGGTGACCCCTTCAAGAGCTGTGGGAAGCACCTGGCCCTGAGGGAAGATGGAGATGTGTTTTTCTGGCAGAGCCTGGCCTGGAAGAGGGGTAGTCTGTTTGCCTCCTGACACCTCTCTTGTGCTAAGCCCCTCTTCTCTCCATCTTGTGCCTCCCAGGAGCGGGAGTCCCTCAAYGCCAGCATCGTGGATGCCATCAACCAGGCTTCAGACTGCTGGGGCATCCGGTGTCTACGCTACGAGATCAAGGACATCCATGTGCCCCCACGTGTGAAGGAATCCATGCAGATGCAGGTGAGGTYCTCTGTGGGAAGGAGGTCTGGAATGAGAGGGGAGCATCCTCTTCAGCGCTGCATTACAGAATCACAGAATCCACAAGGCTGGAAAAGACCTCAGATCATCAAGTCCAATTTATGACYAAACACAATCTTGTCAACCYGACCRTGCTWTYAAGTGCCACATCCAGTCTTAGCTTTAAAACCTCCATGAATAGTGTCTCTTCCACCTCTTTGGTAGCCCATTCCAATGTCTAATCACCGCTTCTGTTAGGAAGTTCTTCCTAATGTCCAAGATAAACCTTCCCTGGTGCTGCTTAGGATTATGTCCTCTCATCTTGTTGCTGGTTACCTGGGAGAAGAGGCCAACCTCCATGTGGCTACAGCCTCCTTTCAGGTAGCTGTCAAGAGTGATAAGGTCACCCTTGAGTCTCCTCATCCAGACTAAACAACCCCAGCTCTCTCAAGAGCTCTTCATCAGACTTGTATTCCAGATCCTTCCCCAGTTCCACTGCCCTTCCCTGAGGGCACCAGCACCTCAGTGTCCCTTTTGAATGGAGGTGCCCAGAAATGGGCACAGGTCTTGAGGTGTGGCCTCAACCAGTGTTGAATGCAAGGGGAGAATGACCTCCCTGGTCCTAGTGGCCACACTGTTGCTGATACCAGCTATGATTCAGTATTGTTTCCTGTCCAGGGCTGGCAGCACCCACCCCTTACCTCAGGAGGACACTTTGGTTGCAGACATCTACTGAATAAGTAACTCCTGTCATGATTTTCATGGTGGTGGCCCTTGCCTGCTACATACAAACCCTGACAGCTCCCATTACGATCCTGGCTGGGCTTTGTGGGGAAGCAAATCCCACAGCTGAAGGTGAAGGTCTCGCCTTGAGAAAAGCTGGGACACCAGATCTCCAGGCTGGAAGGGGAAGAGAGGGAAGCAGCTGTTCAGTTAGGTGCAGAAAGGAGTGAGAAGAGCGGTGTGGTGTGAGGAGCAGAACCAGCCCTCGCCAAGACCTCACTCTGTTCTGTAGCTGCACTCTCATGCTTTGCTAAGCCATGCTTGCCCCAGCAGGACAGAGGAGGATGCCCTTGCACCACGGATGGGATTTCACCAGCACAGCCATGACAGGCTGGTRTCTGATCTGTGATTGCAGGTGGAGGCTGAGAGACGGAAGCGGGCGACAGTGTTGGAGTCGGAGGGCACAAGGGAGTCAGCTATCAACGTGGCTGAAGGCCAGAAACAGGCCCAGATCCTGGCGTCAGAAGCTGAGAAGGCTGAACAAATCAACAAAGCTGCTGGTAGTGCCTTGGGATCTGTAGCCCTCTGGACTGAGGGGTGTGGTGCTACTGGGGAGARACCACATCACTGTGGGACAGGCTTCCTCAGCCATGCTGATTCTTCCCTGCTGGGGCCTCAGGCTGAGCACCAGCTCATGTTGCTGCCCCGCCCCAGCCTCCGTCAGCAGGAGGCGTGTGGCAGTGCTGCTGTTGGGGAAGAGACAGCCATGCCTGCGTGAAATTGTCTTGATTCGCTCCCTGAAATGGTTGAGATTCACTCCTTGCAAGCACTTTGTCACGGTTCTGACATGCTCTGCTGTGATTCATTGCAGGAGAAGCCAACGCCATGCTGGTCAAGGCCAGGGCCAAGGCAGAGGCAATTCAGCTCCTGGCAGCTGCTCTGTCACAGCAGGTGAGCAGTGATTACTTGGGGCAGCTACTGCTTTGGTGCTGGCAGTTGGGGAGGTGGAACTGCTGGTGGGGCAACACGTGGCTTTCTCCTGGACACTGCCTGGCACCTTTGGCAGTTGCAGGGAGTGAGGATCTTTGCAATGCTGGAGCTGTGATCACCTGGGGTGGGCTGGGGATACAGGCTGTTGGGATGACATGTTGGTGATATGTGACTTGTCCCTCTTTCCCTAGCACGGCAATGCTGCTGCCTCCCTGTCTGTGGCAGAGCAGTACGTGAATGCTTTCTCCAAGATTGCCAAAGACTCCAACACCATTCTGCTGCCTGCCAACACTGGGGATGTCACTAACATGGTTGCGCAGGTCAGTGTAGTCYGTTGTGTCCTGGGCTGCACCCAGAGCACTGGGCACCGGGAGGGAGGGGATTCTGCCCCTCTGCTCCGCTCTGCTGAGACCCACCTGGAGCATCCAGCCCTGGGGACCCTGCACAGGAGGGACAGGGACCTGCTGGAGCCAGTCCAGAGGAGGGACACCACAATGAAGGATAGAACACCCCTCCTATAAGGAAGGGCTAAGAGAATTGGGATCGCTCAGCCTTGAGCTGCCCCAGAGAGACATTGTAGTACCTTCCAGTACCTGAAAAGGCTTTACAAAGAAGATGGAGAAAGACTTTACACGGGCATGTAATGATAGGATGAGGAGGAATGGCTTTGAACTGAGTGAGTAGRTTGGGATTAGATACTAGAAATAAATTCCTTCCTGTGAGGGTGGTGAGGCACTGGMACAGGTTGCCCAAAGAAGCTGYGGGTGCCCCATCCTGGGAAGTGTTCAAGGTCAGGTTGAATGGGGCTCTGAGCAACCTGGGATAGTGCAGGGTGTCCCTGCCTGTAGCAATGGATTAGGAAAACAGGATCTTTAATGTMCCTTCCAACTCAAGCCMTTCTTTCTCTCACTCAAGTGARTCTTGCTCTGGGGAGGTGARGAGGGCATTGTGCTGGGGCCTGGCCCTCGCTTCCCCATGACTGTCTCATTCCCTCCAGGCCCTGGGGATCTACACCACACTGACCAAGCCACAAGCTGTGAAGACCCAAGATGAGATGCCCTCTGCCCACGAGAACTCCCAGCCTCCTGCYGCAGAGGTGCTGAAGGCAGAACAGGGCAGCTCCAGCTAACAGGGCTGGAAGGATCCCGCACCCTCTCCCGAGGCCTGCCGGCAGTCCTGTCCTGCTGCGGGCAGTCGCTCTTCTCCCCTTAGTCCCTATTTTGTATTGGATTTAAATCATGTAATAAATGATRACAGTGCTGCTGCAGCACGTTCCCTCGTGCTCAGGTGCCTGACCCCAGCATTCGATGTCGAAGGGGGTCTGTCCCTCATCAGCAGGCTCCTGCCGGGATCTTCAATCGACCTGCAGTGACATGCAAGAGTGAAAAATTAAGATACTATGAAAAAATTCTTCTCTGGCAGTGGTGAGGCCCTGGCACAGGTTGCCCTGGGAAGTTGTGGCTGCCCCATTCCTGGAGGCATTCAAGGYCARGYTGGGTGGGTTCCTGAGCAACTTGGCTCACAGCAGGGGGGTTGTAACTAGATGATTTCAAACGTGCCTTTCTGATCCAAACCGTTCTATGTTTCTGTGAATTTGGGGTCCCCACTGCTAGGAAGGCTGCCCCTCTCAGGGTGTCACTCTCTGGGACTGAGCTCCTGTTATCATCCCCTCAGTCATCTCCCAGAAGCTGCCCCTCAGTGCGTATCTGTGCGTTCTCTGTAGCAGGCTCCTCACAGGGCGCACCACACCTCTGCTGATTAATTAATCCATTAATTAAAACAACATCTTGGTTCTTAAGTGTGCCTCGCCTGAAGGGAGGCGCGTGGAGACCTCCCAGCCGCCAGGGGGCAGCGCCTCCCCACGGCTCTCCCCGCGGTGCCGCTCTAGCGCGGTCGGCGCCACACGCGGCGCTTCCGGGGGCGGCGGGCGCCGGGAGCCGCAGGTGGGATGGGACGGGAGCGGGGCCCGGGGGGGAAGAGGGGCTGTGAGGGGCTGTGAGGAGCCTGCGGTGTGGAACGGGGCCTAGGGGCGCGGTGGGCATGAGGGTGGCGCGGATATGAAGAGGCGGACCGGGAGCTGGGGGTGCAGGGGATCGACTCTGAGTATCAGGGGAGGACCGGGAGTGTGTGAGGGGGACTGAGGGTGCCGGGGAAACGCTGYGGATGCCAAGAAGGTGCTGGGCAGTCGGGAGGGAGCAGGACTCAGCTCCCGCTCAGGGGGCAATGGAAGGAGTTGCGTGGGACGGTTGCCAGGACACGGCGTGGGACCAAGTAAAGTCAAGTCGGGGTGGTGTCAGGGCTGATGGGGGTTGCTGCGGGACAGGCGGGTGTGGGAGGTGTTTGGCCAGGGGTGGGTGCTGGCAGGGAGTGGTACCTGCCCAGGTAGAGCCGCTGGAGGCTGAGCCTGCGTGTCCTTCTCTCTAGGATGCAGCGATGGCCAGTGGTGCTCTTCCTGGCCTGGGTTTGCCTTCTCTTTTTTGCTGGTATCGGGCTCTTCATGAGCGGCTTTTTGCTTACACGGATCGAGCTTGCCAGCAGCAGCTCCTGCTCAGACCCACTCGTGCCACCACCTTGGGAGAGGCAGAGCCTCCCGCCAGGCTCCTGCTGGGCACCCCAACGCTTTTCCAAGGCTGTGCTTATCATCATTGATGCCCTTCATTTTGAGTTCGCCCGCTTCGACCCTGCCAAGGTCAGCCCGCTGCCTTACGAGAACAAGCTGGGTGTCCTGTACCAGCTGGCCACTTCCCAGCCCCGCCATGCCCGTCTCTACCGCTTCCGAGCTGACCCCCCCACTGCCACCATGCAGCGCATCAAGGGTCTCACCACCGGCTCGCTGCCCACCTTCATCGATGTGGGCAGCAACTTCGCCTCCTACGCCATCCAGGAGGACAACCTGCTGGCACAGCTGGTGCAGAACGGTGCGTTCCTGGACTTATGCTCAGACAGGGGAGTTTCAGGCTAGATATAAAAAAMTGATTTTTCACAAGCATAGGAATAGGTTTTGCACGAAGATACTGAAGTCACCATCCCTATAAATGCTGAAGAGGCTTGTGGATATGGTGCTGRGTGATGTGGTTTAGGGGGTTGTAGTGGTATGTGGATGATTGGATTGGATAATTTTGACAGCCTATTTCAAACTTGATGGTTTTGTGATTGAGGATGTTCAGCCTGGAGAAGAGAAAGGAGGCCCTATAGCAACCATCCAGTATCTGAGGGGAGCCTATAGAGAAGCCGGAAAGGAATTCTCTTTCAGAAACTGTAGTGATAGAGGAGAAATGGGTACAAATTGATAGAGGAGAAATTTAGATTAGATATTAAGAAGAAAAATTCTTTACTATGAGGGTGGTGAGACACTGGAACAGGATCCCTAAGGAGGTTGTGGATGTCCCAGTGCTGGCAGTGTTCAAAGGCAGGCTGGATAAGGCCTTGAACAACCTGACCTAGTGGGAAGTGTCCTTGTCCCTGGGAAGGGGCTTGGAACTAGCTATTTAAGGTCCCTTCCAGCCTCTTAACATTCTGTGATTYTGCTCTGTGTGTACGGGTGAGTGGCCCACTGGGACAGGGCACATGCAAACCCTGGCTCTGTTTGACCCGTATTCAAAACCTTGATTCCTTTCTCCTTGGAGAGGGCACTGCTTACAACAGCTCCACCCTGTGAGCTAATTCTTTTGCCCTGCTCAATGACAGTTACCTAAGGCAGAGTTGTYAGGCAAGCTGGGTGTCTCCAGCTTGTGCTGGGAGTGAGAAGTAGCTGTGACCATGGCTTCATCATCATCATCTTCAAAGGTGATGAGAAAGSAGGTGAAAATGGCTGCACTTAAGGTGTTTGTCACAAGGTCACCACCAGGAATGCCTGTAGGAAACCAAGGGCACTGGGTCGTGTAGTGTGAGGCACATGATGGGGGAGGAGCCAGGTGTGCCAGGTGGTGCCAGGTGTGCTGTGCTGGCCAGCTGCCTGCAGCTGTGAGGCAGTGACCTCATCCCACATTCRGTGTAGTTTGGTGCTGCTGGGGGGTGCTTAGTGCAGCTCTAAAGGGCTTTTTATGGTGGGATAATGGAGTAGAGGGAAGTGGACAGACCACAGTGGGCTGTTGCCTAGAGAGACTTCCCTCCRAGGCTTGGAGTGGGCTAAGGCAATGTGGCTTTGTGTCTGCTAGGTGGGCAAATGCAGTAAATCATCTCAGGCAAAATGCACCAGTAGATCTTGTGCCAGAGAAGCAGCCTCAGAGGAAAGAGTTCCTACTCCCAAACTGGAGAGGCTCTGTGGAAACACAACTGGCTGGACTCACTCAGCAGAGTGAGGGCAAAGGGAAGCCTCAATGTTTTTGCCTTCTCTTTCCCGTATCTAGAATACCATCACCATTGTGTTTAAAAGCCAGAGCTCAGGGCTCGTGTCATCTGTTTCATCGTCTGCTGCCTTGCATTTTGCAGTGGGGTCACAGGCCTCATGTGAGGGTTTGTCTGCTTCATACTGCACCCCCCTGCACCCACCTGTGTTTTGGTGGCCCAAGAGTCATTCTGCAGGGGTGATGTTTCAGGTCAGGGATGAGTCGTGAGGTTGTGCAGTGGATTTGGGATGAGGGCTACTCATGGGCTTAGAGACAGGGCTGATCCCTCCCTTATTCATAGTCATTTACAGCCAGATGGTGGTTTTAGTTTCCGGTCAGTTTTGGGTGTGAATTGGAGAGGAGCCATTGCTCTGGACCCCGATGTGAGTCTGGCCATGCTTTTTTGCATTGTTTATGGTAACAGCACAGCACAGGCGGGCTCCGTCTCTCATTGGTTCCTTTCTCTCTGGCTCAGGAAGGAGAGTGGTCTTCATGGGTGACGACACGTGGGAAGGACTCTTCCCAAAGAAGTTTTTCCGCTCGTATTTCTTCCCTTCTTTTAACGTGAAGGATCTTCACACTGTGGATGATGGGATCCTGCAGCATCTCTATCCAACTGGTAAGCAGCTCTTTCACCRGGGCAAGGACAAACCTTGGTCTAATGTGGGCGTCCTACTGCCARTTTGTAGTAGGGCTAAATTTTTTTTTCTATTACTAAGAAGCATTGTGCAATTACACACCACTGCCCAAGGATAACAACGCTGTAGCTGCATTTCCACAGATAAGCCAGTTCTTGGACCCCACAGACCATTTCTGTAGATATGTTTTCTCTGTCTGGGATAGAGTTCAGCTTCTTGGGATGAGGGTAGACTTATACATCTGTCTTACAATATACACAGGCAGGATGGAGCTGGAGGAGCAGCTTAACTTCGGCACATGCCTGCCCAGGCAGGCACACAATGCTTTGGGGAAAACGCAAGTTAGAAAGCTGGGACACAGCACTGCTCTCAGCAAAGCATTTGTACTTGCTAGTCATGGGAAGAAGATGAAGTGTAAGATTAATTTGTGAATTTTAGGTGATTTCCACCTCCCTGAGGTCCCAGGACTGAAGGAAATGCTCTTTCCTGTTCCTGTGTGTGAATCTAAGGCTGCAGTGGTCTTTCACAGGCGAGTCTATGTGCCTTGTGAGAGAGCTGCAGTCCATCATTTAACTTCAAATATGCTGGTTTTTGTGTATCAAGGCCCTGAACAAGAGGGAAGAGACCAGGGTAACTTTCTAACTAGGGTCCGTGTTGCTGTGCCAGGCCCATGCTCTGGGCGGGATGCAGAGGGGTACATTGAGGAATCCAACCTAAAACATCTCCMGGTAAAGAGGGGAGTTCTGGGTTCTCCTCTTCAGGAGCGTAGCTTTGGTTTAGCTCAGTTTGTGGCAGCGAGATATGTTCAAGATGACTTGGGTGACATTGTACTGTTCCCCTCCTGAGGATTGGTGAGGGAAAAACAGGGATCCTGGGATGCTTTCCAGGTTTTGAGGTCCCTGTGCTATCACACCCAGGCACCTGTGGCCAAGAGTATGCCTCACTTAAAACCTGCATTGATTTCCTCAAGAGGTGATAGTGGCAGGACAGGAAGAAACAGCAAAGTTCTGGCAGGAGGATCCAGGTTTAGAATCCCAGGCTGGTGTGTGGTAAGTTTGCTTTTGTTCCGCAGTGGACAGTGGTGAATGGGACGTGCTGATTGCTCACTTCCTCGGCGTGGACCACTGTGGGCACAAACACGGACCTGACCACCCCGAGATGGCGAAGAAGCTCACMCAGATGAATGAGATGCTCAGGTGATTAGGGTGGAGCTGAGGGGTTGCCAGCTGGCCTGTTCCTTCAACTAGACTTAAGGGGTCTTCCCAGGGAATTTACAGATGCAGAGGACAGCAAGGGGATGCTTACTGAGCCTGTTGACATGGAAAACAGCTTCAACCAGCAGCAGCTGGAACCCCCACTATGGGCAGTCTTGCTTGCATAGATGCATGTTGAGAGGTTTGGTTTCAGAGGTAGGGCTGCCTTCAGGTCTTGGAGCCTTGGTTCTCTACCAGACCATCAGCTGATAGTGCAGCTGGAGTACAACTGAGCCTCACTCTTTGCATCTTTAACATGGAGATTGTCCTACTGAGATCTGGCTAAAATTTGAGAAAAAGATGGAGCACCCTGGCTAGGGAATGAGTACTGCTAGGGAATGAGTACTGCATTTACCACAGAGACCTATAAGTTGCACTTTGGAGTCAGAGGGCAGGATGGGATCAAGAAATTTCAGTCATGCAGATGTGTCTCAGCCCAAAATGCTGCAGCTTTTGATACCTAGGACTGCTTGAAGTTTTGCTGCTAGAAGAAATTGRTAACTTGTTCTGCTGTATCTGAGTACTCAGTATATATTGTGTCATACCTAGTGCATCCTTCAAGGACTAATCCCATCTCTTTTCTTTTGAAGTGGGAGGTGACTCACATAACATGATATATGACCCAAAATAGAAGCAGCCTAAAATTTTGTACCTGTCAGGAACCTTTCTTCTCTATTTCATTTTGTCAAGATCTCTGAAGACATTGTCTGCTGGTGACCCAAGCAAGATCTGTCCACTCTGTCTTAGGGCTCTGAATTTTCAGTTCAGCTTTAAAGCACGCTGGTCCCTGGCTTAGTTGTTACAGTTCTGCATCAGYGTTTAGTTTTGCTCATACCCTTTTGTGGGCTTCACCTCTGTGGTGCAGGCAGGCTTGGGGGCGGGGGGGTGTCCTCTCCCACTTGGGTTAGTTGGACCCTTGCCCAGGGAGGAGCTGACCTTTCTTATCTCGGTGACAGGTCCTTGGTGGATCACCTGGGGAATGACACTCTCCTTCTGGTGGCTGGGGACCATGGCATGACAGAAACTGGAGACCAYGGTGGTGACAGTGAGAAGGAAGTGAACGCAGCGCTGTTTGTGTACAGCAGGACACCCCTTTTTGGCAGTGGCCCTCCAGAGGTGAGAAGCAGGCTCTTACTTATCACTGCATTAGTTGGCATTGTTTAGACTGAGAGGGATGGGGAATCCGCTGTAGAATCATGGAATATGTTGAGTTGGAAGGGACCCATCAGGATCATCAAGTCCAACTCTTGGCCCTACACAGGACCCCCTAAGAGTCACACCATGTGCCTGAGAGCATTGTCCAAACTTAGGGAGCTCTGTCAGGTTCGGTGCTGTGATCCCTTTCCTGGATAGCCTGTTCCAGTGCCTTACCACCCTCTGGGTAAAGATCCTTTTCCTAATATTCAACCTAAACCTTCCCCATTGTCCTCTCGCCTGAGTGAAAAGCTGCATTGCTGTGTTGCTTCTGAATTTCCAATTCCTTCCCTGTCTCTCCAGGAGCCTGAGACCATTCCACAGGTGAACCTGGTGCCCACTGTGGCCCTGCTGCTGGGTGTGCCCATCCCATACAGTAACATTGGGGAAGTGATGGCTGAGCTGTTCTCCGGGGATGGTGACACTGTGTCTGCAGCTTTGCAGCAGCTGTCAGTCTATCACATCAATGCCAAGCAGGTAYGGCCTGTGCTAGGCCTCCCATTGAGCTGCAGTGGAGAAGGAATGGGTTTTTAAGCACAAACCTCTTCTGTTAGGTGGAGGTGGGATGGTGATATGCTTTTATCTTCATGGGGAAYTTATTTTTAAGCATTTCATCCTTGCAGTGTTTGATCCAGTAAAAGGCAGCAACATTTTCCCCAAAGAGAAGTGAGAGCKACCTGTTTAGTGCTGTGGTGTGGAAAATACTGTGTGGGAAGGTGGAGGAGGGTTGGAACCTAGATGGTCAGAGGCAGATTTGGTAATAGGGGACACTGTTTCCTCTGGTCTGAAGATGACCAATAGCAAGTGTTGTGATTGGAGATTTGAGAGTAAAAGTGGAGGTTTTGATACTGCTTCAGTTTTGAAGGAGAAGCATGTTAACAAAAAAGCTATTCTAGATTAGTGAAAGAAGGAAAATAGTAATGAAGGACTAAATGAAAGAAATAACCACATACCAGGTAATACTAAAGTAGGATACTGAAGGAGCAATTTACACAAAGTGCAACAAAATACAGAACCACAGGAGCAGAATGACAAAATTTGAATGAGACTGSTGTTATTCCTCTACACCAGGTATGAAAGAAGCCTAAGCATTGGAGCAGGCTAAGTAAGAGCCTCTGTGGGTGATGTGAGGGCCGTCTGTTGTGGCTCTAGTCATGCTACAGAGCCAGATTTGCCACAGCCATTGCAAGGCAGGAATCTCAGCTAAGAGCCAGTCTGTCTTTGAGAGACTCTAAATTGCTTGGAGCATAGGAGCAACTCCTCCAGGGCCTAGTCACCTCCTTGGAGTGCCTTTGGGATGCCACTGGTGCAAGCCAGTGAGGAGCTGGAGAGAATATGATTGCTGATGGGAAGACAGAAATATTCAACCCCTCAGCTTTGTATTTATAGAGCAGCAGAGTGCTTTGACATTTAAAGTTCATAATGTGTGTTAGTGTCCATTGATCACTGAGGATATCCGTCATCATCTGTTAGAAATTGCATTATCCAGTCGTGCCTGTTTAAATATTTGCGCTCATTGTTTGAGAAGGTTTCTAGCTTGATAACAGTGGTGTTGAAGAAGCCATGGTATTCCAGGGAGGACTGTGAGAGAGCCAGTGCATGTGTCTGCCATCCATGAGCAAGGGCAGACTGATTCTGGAAGGTGTGTGAAGTTAGGGGTGTATTTCAGGACTGGAGCAGATCTAGGCTGCTAAGCAGATGGATGTATGTGCAGGTAGTCTACCCTTCTAGTGCCCCTGTAAGTCTTCTTTTATGACTTTGGGATCATAGCTGCCTCTGTTCATGTCTTCTTGAAGTAGAAAGCAAAAAGAATGACCTTTCCTTAAGCTGTGGTGCACTGGATTAATGTGCTAGTTTTAAAGAAAAGGAAGCAATTTGGTTTGATACACTATAGCCTTTTTAATTTGATGTTTTTCCTCAGACAAAATTGCAAAACTCAATATGGGATGCATATTTACAAGTCATTAATAGTAATGACTTGAACTTCTGGAGGACATTTGCCTTATTGCTGCCAAAGACTCTGTAAAAGTCCTTATTGATGCACAGTGTTATCARAGGTGTAGCTGCAGGGGTCAATGTMGCTATTGGGATGGATGCATTTGAGAGGGATATTACTTTGGCAGAGAGATTGAGTTTCCTGGTGGTGATATCCTGGATTTGTGTGACCAGCACTGGGTGATGTGGCTGGGGACAGGTCTGCTCTGGCAGGATTTGGTAAATTGGGGTTGGTCATTCTGAAGAAGCAATGTGAAGCAGTAAATCCTGTTTGCAGTGTTCCCAGTTCTGCTATCTGATCCTGTGTCCCTTCTCCCACAGGTGGATCGCTTCCTGCAGTCTTACTCGCTGGTGGCTCAGGACCTGCCAGCAGAGCAGCTCCAGCACCTGCAGGAGCTCTTCTCCAGTGCTGTGGAGGAGCACACGCAGCTCCTGGCCCAGGTGCAGGGGACAATGTTGGTGCCTCCAGAGCTGGAGTCCAGGCTGGGAGGCCTCATCGGTCGCTTCCAGCGCTACTTGCGGGAAGCACGGGCTGTGTGCACCCAGTCCTGGGCCCGCTTCCACCCCCTGCGTATGGTGGGGGGCTGCATCCTTATTGCCTCCTCCTGCTTGCTCTGCTACATGGCCTCAGAGCTGGCCGCATCCTCACACTCTTTCTATCGCAGCTGCCTGCTGTACCCACTGCTGTGGGGCCTCGTGGGTGCTGCTCTACTTGGGCTGGCCCATGTTTTCACCCAGGAGGAGCTGGATCTGCTCCTGGTGTCGTCATGGGCAGCTGCTGCTTCTCAGCTGGGTTTTTTCTGGCACTGGTGGGGCCAGCATCCCAAGAGAACCCGTTTAGCAGGCAGTCAGCCACCCTTGGCCAGCAGTGGCCCAAGGCAGAGGCTGCGAGCATGGCTTAGGCTGGCCTTCCCTATGGGCATTCTGTTCTTCCGCTGTGGAGCTATGTTCTCCGACAGCTTTGTTGTGGCCGAGGCACGGGTGGCCCCATTCTTGCTGGCCTCTCTGGTGATGTTGTTAGTAGGGAAGCTCCACTGGGATGGTCGCCTAACTGTGCCAGAAGGTCCCAAGCAGCAGCTCCTTGGCTTTTCGTCTTACCGGAGAGAGATCTGGTACCTGCTGTGCCTCGTGGCCATGCTCCTGGTCTGCGTGCGCCTCTCCAGTTTCTTCCACCAGTGCCGTGAAGAAATTCCTCAGTGCCGGCCCTCTGTTTTCCTCTCCCCGCTTGCCAGCCTGAGAAACACACGGGCCAAGAACCTCTTCTACCTCCTGTGCGTGGCCTTGCTGGCTGGGCTGGTGTATGCAGTGCAGAGCTGGCTAAGGCAYTACGGCAACCTGAACAGTTCAGACCCTCTCGTGCTCTTTGTGCGCTGGGGTTTCCCACTGGTGGTCCTCTGCATTGCCTGCTACTGGGCTGTTGCCTCCAGTGCTGATGACTCTCTTGGCAAGCTTCAGGAGCTGGTGCAGGTGGCAGTTATTGTCTTTCCTTGGGCTGTCTACGGACTAGCATCTGTGGGACTGCTGCTCCTACTGTGCAATCCCATGACGGTGTTCGCAAAGGACACTCGGGAGTCGGCAGGATCCATCGTCACACCCTACCTGGGGGTTCCCAGCTCCGAAGTTGACTTCCTCCACGTCATCCCTCAGATCTACAAGAGAATGCAGGAGTCTCAGAAGAACCGGCTGGAGCGGGGCAGCTGCAGAGCCACCGTTGCAGCATATGGGCTGGGCAGCGTGTACTCRGCAGCCCTGGTCATAGCCCTCACCCTCCTGGGCTTCCTCTTGATGCTTCTGCACAGCGAGCGGCTGAGCTTCGCCTTCCTGCTCCTTTTCGTGGAGGCCTTTGTGCTGCTGCACATCCACACATGTGCCAGAGGCCTTGCTGGAGATGCTGGTGAGTCTGGGCTTAGTAGAGCAACCACTGGATGTGCGAACTGGACCTGCACCTACACTGCATGTTGCCTTAATTCCACTGGGAGAAATTKGGTCCAGTTTTAAGTGCACTGATCCTCAGGATACTCTTAGCTTTTCTAGAGCTGCTTTAATCCTCTAGTAGAAGAAAGGTGCATGCAGCAGGGATGTGAATGTGGGAGGAGGAGGTCTTGGGTTAGGGAAAGGAGCTCTATACCCATCTCTTCTGTCTAGGATGTGAACAGTCAAAACAAAACCCACTGGTGCTGACAGAGTCCAGTAGCAGGGCCTCTGATGCCAGCAGAGGGAATACTGGCCCCTTGCTGTATCTGTGGTGGGAGCTGGACTGGCTCCTCTCTCCCAAAAGAGCCAGCATTGGAAGGGAACCTGGAAGAAAGGTCACTAGGCTCTTTTGGATTKTGGTGCTTGATGCTGATATCCTCACTCCCTGCCTTTGTTTTTGTCTTCTTATCTCTCAGAGCCATTTTCGGTGCCCTGGTATGCAGTCATCTCCTGGCTCCTTGCTGCTTCCCAGTTCTTCTATTCCACAGGCCACCAGCCCATCTTCCCAGCCATCCATTGGAATGCAGCSTTTGTGGGCTTCCACCTTGACCACAGCACGAACTTCCTGCCTGCTGTCCTGGTGGGCGCCAACACCTTTGCCTCCCATATCCTCTTTGCAGGTAAATCAATTTCTTCCTGGGCTATGGAGCTGGAAGCTGAGCATGAGGCAATAAAGGCTCCAGCACCAACTGAGCAGCACCATCCTCACTGTCCCCATATGGGGCCAAGGCAGCCTGGCCTGGAGCTGCGGTGTATGCTTCCTGTACATGCAGGGCAGGATGGCAGAGCCCAGACTGCTCCTCACCTCCTGGGCTCCAATAACTTCATGTACCTTTGTCCTTGAGGTAGTTGGCTGCCCGCTGCTCTTGCTGTGGCCCTTTGTGTGTGAGATGTCCAGCTCACAGAAGAAGAAGCCCAAGAAGGAGTCCCGGGAGGAGCTGCAGGAGGTGGAGGAGCACATGATGGAGATGAGGCTGCGGGAGTCTCCAGAGAAGTTCTCCACTGCTCTSTTGCGGCTGGGATTGAAGTACCTCTTTGTCCTTGGGGCACAGGTACGGGCAGAGGCRGGGTGGCTGTGGGAAAGGCTGTCTAGGAGGAAATTGGTGTGCTGTGAGAACTGTGGAGCACTCCAATGAGATAAAGGGTCAGACAGGCCCAGGGGTCTGGTTACAGGAGGAAGAGCAGGTTCCTTCTCAGCCATGCCCTTTGCTCTGTGCTTTGGGAAGGGCTGCAGTATGGAAGCTSCCATATGGATTAGGCTGCTTTTCATACCATGTGCCTAGGGTGGGAATGTCTGTTGAGGAGTTGTAGGGCTGTCATTCTATGCCCTGTCTTCCTGACCATTCCTGTCTCACACCAGCTCTGTTTTTCATATGTGTTGATGCTGCTGTGTTGATATAGGGTACTAAACACCAGAAAATGTAGTCCTGTGAAAGCAATTAATAGCTTTCTGGGATCTATCCTTTCAAATCACTCTCCTGTGTTGTCAGACCAGAGACAGTGCAACTGAGAAGCAAACCCTGCAGAAGGAGAGCAGAAGTGCCCCTCTCAGTGAAATAGAAGGTCAGGTTAGCCACAAYGTGAGCTCTCCTCTGTGCTGGCTAGCCCGGTCGCACAAGGGCCTGCATGTACCCAAGCTGCTTGTGTTTCCTGACTTGAGAACATCATGGAAGGAAGTCCTCTTTAGGMTGCTCCTTCCTGGTGTATGCTGCACCAGCCTCTCAAGTGTGAACAGTTTAGTACTACCTTTCAGATGTGAACCTACTGGCCAGGCSGTTTCTCCAGAGTCACTTGTAACTTGCTTTTCCTGATCTTCCCCACAGCTTCTGGCCTGTGTTTGTGCAGCTATGATCCTAAGGAGACACCTCATGGTCTGGAAAGTCTTTGCCCCAAAGTAAGTCCCARGAGTTGCTCTGATGCTGGGTTCAGGCTCATATCCCTGATATCTTGACTAGAGTTCACAGAGTAATGCTGGAAGATCCTGCGACTGATCTTCTGACTCATCCAGTAGTGGTTGTAGGATTGTCCCTAACTAATTCTTGCTTGAAATTCAGAAGCTAGACTTGGGCTGGGGCCTATAAATTTCTCCTCCTCTTAATTTGCAAGGAAACACAGAGCCCACCTGTAAGGTGAGAATATTSTGGTTGGAGAGCCAAAGGTAGGGATACCACATCATAAGTGGTAAACCCAGAAATGCTGCACCAGCATTTCAACCTTTGAACTACTCAGTGTGAGGGGTGGCTTCAGCCTCTGATGGTTTCAAAATCCCACCTGCGTCAACAGGTCCTGAGCAGCCTCTCAACCAGAAGAGTTGGCTTCCAGGTTTCAGGCAGTAACTGCTGGGGAGTGAATGTAATTYAGGTTTTAGATGTGGGATGCTACCAGCTTCTCATTGTCAGGAAAATCAGTCAGCTAGGGGCAGCAGCCTGTCTTTGTAGTCATGCTGGCTGTTGTATCCTTAACTGCATCTGTTGTGCCTGCAGGTTCCTCTTTGAGTCGCTGGGCTTTGTGGTGAGCAGYATCTGCCTCTTGCTGGGGATCTCGCTGGTGATGCGTGTGGATTGTGCTGTCAGCACCTGGTTCAGCCAGCTTCGGCTCAGGTAGCCTTGGAGACGTGGGGAGCCTGACCTGCTCGTTGGCTGAGGCCGTGTTTGTCTCCTTGCCTCGCTCAGGCTGGAAGGGATACATGAGCCACCAGCAACGAGTGCCTGCTGACAGCAGTCAGGGATTATACCCAGCTCCCTGYCTCTGCACTGAACAAAAGGACTGGAGCCAACTGTTCCTGGCTTATGGGGATGGTGTTTCTCAGCAGGGGAGGTCAGAACTCTGCTGGGCCTTTGCTGGCAGCAGGAGAACTCTGCTGCAGAAGCCCAAGATGCAAGAGTCCTGAAATGCTCCTCTGGAGAAACACCAATGAGAGTCTTGCTGCTACTTTCCTGACAACTGTCTCAATGTGTAGCTGGTAGGCTTTGGTGGCCTGCAGCTTGTCACCTTCACTGTGCAAACACAGTGACTCCTGGGATGGGGCCTGCTGAGGAGGGGAGAGGAGGTTGAAAGGGGAGGGAATGCCCCACAGTCACCACTTGTTTTCATGTGCTCAGTTTCCACACTGGAATCACACTGCACATGGTTCCATCAGATGGTTCCTGGAGCCTCGGTGGCAGCTACTCCTCTGTAAAGTCAGTCAGTTGCTCTGTAGTGAGGCTTCTCTTGCCCTACACTCWGTCCCATTTTCCTCGTCAGCGCAGTGAAGTGCAATGGGGAGCACTCTGGGCTGCCTTGTACAGCAGGCTTAGCTTGGGGCAGTAGTTGCAGGGACAGCTGTGTGCATGACCAAGARACTCTCAACTTCTATTCTCAACCAGTCAGGGTCCCTGTGGGCTCTGTGGTAGCAGCCAAGGCTCCTGACCTCTTCCTGAGCGTGTGCTGCTGGATGCTGATTGTTGACTGGGAACAATTAAGATGCAGGGGGATGTAGTGATATAGGAGACGGACTCACCCCCATAGTGGACCTGGCCAGCAGGAAAAGGGAGTGTCTGTCCCAGCTGCCGGAGTAGCCTTGGTGTAAGCTCCAGAGCCTGGGAACAACTACTTGAAATCCCTGAGCAGGCATCAATTCTTTTGGGAACTGGTTTAACTCACTGGTGTCTRTGCATGTGCTGGGGGCTATGGACTCCAGGCATTGTGGTCAACCACACCCATGATACCATGTTTGGTGCTTGTCTCCCTCTTGGCCTTGGTGTTCTCTGTGGGACTTCATGCCACAAGTGAGCTATGCCAAGCATGTCCTTGACTGCTTATGGTCAGTTGTCTTTCTTCATTTGTGGGCACAGTAGAGGATGGTGACCGTGTAGCCTGGCCACATCCTAGCCAAGTTCCTCCTGCAGTTTCCATTGGAGCTGGGATTTCTTACTGCCTGAACCACTGTGTGGCATTACTTGGTGCTATGAAATCTTTTGTCTCTTTCGCCTCTGGAAAGAGCCAAAGACTGCTTGCCTGGRATTTCTGCAATGATATTTGCCTGATCCCATTAATTTTTAACTCATGCACCATGACTGCCCCTGTTTGAATTCCTTACTGCAGACTGTTAGTATAACTCCAGGCTCTTCCTTTCCTCTGCCCTGCAGAGTCCCAGGGAAAATGTCACCTTTACCATGATTTCGTTTCTTGCTGTTTTTCCCAAGTTCCCGTTTGCTGTGGCTCTTGAGGGCAGGTGAAATTTTGTATTTTACCCCTGCAAAATGCCTGCTCAGGTAGGATGCAATTCCAGGGAGGCTTAAACTGCTCTAWTATTAGGTTTGCATTGCTTGACCTGCTCCAAGCTGCTGGCTGTGCTCTGCTACCTCAGCCTCTCATCTCCCCTGCTCTGTGGTCCTGCTCAGTTTCATGTGACATAACCAGGGACTGGTTTGTAGCTGGCATCAAGCCTGGCCTGCCTCACTGCCTGGATGCATAACACCAGTGCTAGGACAAGGAAGGGGTAGCAGCAAACAGTGGGAGAAGCTGGCAGCTACCGGAATGCATCAGCCCACAATCAGAATGGGATTAGGCAGTTACACCTTTAAAAGCAGGTTACTTGCTGAAAGCTGACTCCCTGGTGGCCATATGCTTCKGGAAGAGTGAGAGGTGCATTGATATGGGGAGGAGGAAGGGAGTGGAGGAAGCAGTTACCCAGTAAATTTTCATTTAATGTGAGGTTAATCTGGATAGCACATATTGCTAAATGCCAAGGCTGGAGCTCAAATAGGTCATGTTGTAACCTTATAACCTGGTCAGGAGCTTTCTGCCTGACTGTATTTGTGCTGGCAGAAGTYCCTGTGGTCACTGACAGTGTAGGACTGGCCCGTGACATCCCCACAGCTGCCACCCAGGCCCCTTGGCTTCCATCTCTGGGACTGGTTCCTCTTTCACTGGTCACTCCAGTGCAGCTAAGCCTTCCCATGCCCACTGTTCGTGGTTGGAGCACTCACACGGGGCTTGGGCATTCTCTCCTCACCCCTCCATGTCATCCCTCTGCCGTCGGTGTGGGCTCCTGGTCCCAGGAGACCAGAGAGGGCAGAGGGAAGAGCAGAGTGTAGCGTCATCAAAGGACACACACTTATCTTGCCACAGACGAAACAAAACTTGCAGTAGAAGAGCTGCAACTGCATTCTTGTCACTGCGGAAATGCCACGGAGTGCTGGCTGCTGGGACACGGCAGACTGGCTGCTACACCAAAGAATTCAGATTCATGAAGATGAGTTTTCAAAGGGCTGGAGATACTCTTGCTTCTTTGCATTGACTGTTCTAGTCTTTGTCAGCCTTCCTCAGCTGCCCTCAAGCTGATTGTTTGGCTGCCATTCTCCTGAGCATGCTGGGGATTACAGAGTTAATGCATGTCCAGGACTTGGACCTTAGAAGCAGAATATGCTGTTGCTGCTAGAGCAGGCAGGGCTATGTCTGCTTTAAAATCCCAGGAGGGGGTTSTCTGCTGGTCCAAGGCTCTTTGGGAAATCTGGTATGCTGGGGAGTCGGTTTTGCCCCACATCCCTCCAAAGAGGTTGTCGTAGGGCCCTGYTTGTCTCACTTGGATGAGTTATTCCAAGTGGTTTATTTCTGTTCCCAGTGTCCCTCRGCTGAGTGTGACGGGAGACAGAGTGCTCATCTGAGCAATTTTCATCGTGCACTCCACARTCTTTCTGCACTTTGGCCTTTCAAGTGTTGTGCATGTGTTTCTTGGCAGGGGATAGCACTATTGGGAAACTTCCCTGGCTCAGGCCCACAGGGAATGGYGTGTCCCATGGTCCTGGCACAGAACAAGGATTCAATTGTGTCTCTTTTGTGCTGCCTAGAAGATGACGACCAAAAGCTGCAGCACTATGAAGGGTTGTGGGTGGTGGGAGCATCCTGCAGCTCTGTTCKGTGGGACTGACACATCCCAAGGGATGGCACTGTTTTGGGGAGCTCAGCGCTCACTCCAGCTCTGTTCCCACAGCCATTCCTCTGACCCATCTCTCTCTGGTTTTCCCCCAACTCTTCAGGCTGCTTTTTTATGCCAAGGCACAGTCCCAGTCTCAGTGTGCATGTTCCCCCTTCCCCTCAGGAAGCAGCAGTGCCAGTGTGTGGGGAGCAGGGCTGGGGAGRGCTGCTCTCTCCTCTGAACCCTGACTCAGTGCATCACGTGACTTGGAGCTAGATTGTTGTTTTATTTTTTATTAACCTCTGTGTGCCTCAATCCCTCATTGGGGAAAAAAAAAAAAAAAAAGGGGATGGACCCAGTTGTGTAAAGCAACGTGGGAGCTCTGCATGCAGCATGGTGCTACACTTTCCTGGGTATCTACATATTTGGCTGTCAGCGCTTTCATTCACATCCAGCAGCTGCACCTGGAAGGTGGAAGCAATGCTCAAGTCTCTGCTTGGAGGCAGAGACTTTTTTCTTTCAAAAAACCTTCCAAAACAGGCAAGTTGGCAGTACTTGTTCACCTGGCAGCCACGGTCCTTGGGATTCCTGTCCCGCATCCAGCAGTGCTGGGTACAGAAGGACCTGCCTCCAGAGGCAGCCAGAGAGGTAGCACTCCATTATTAAATTRCATAATTAATTAATTAATCAGGAGTGGGGGGAGATGTGCGTGGAGATTTGCTGTCTGAGGGTGGTCTGGGGCTCTGGGTGGCTGTGAAAATGATGTCTTTAAATAAAACTGTGAGAGCCAGCTGTGTTGTCTCCTGCTTCCATCCCTCTCCCTGACTCATCCAGGGTCTCTTTCCTTGGGGCCCTCATCTACAACTTTCTCTTGAGGGGAAATGGAGGGTTAGGACTGATCTCTTCTCTGCAGAAACCAGTGACAGGACCCGAGGGAATAGCCTGAACCTGTGTCAGGGAACGTTTARGTTGAACTCTGGTCCAAGACTCTCGAGGTTTAGGAAAAATCTGTTCTCCAAGAGAGTGATCGGGCACTAGAACAGGCTCCCCAGGSTACGGGTCACAGCCACAAGCCTGCCRGAGTTCAAGAAGCGTTGGGGCAACGCACGTGGTGATGTTCTCGGGGTATCCTGCACAGAGCCGGGAGTTGGACTGGCTGATCCTGATGGCTCCCTTCCAGCTCGGGRTATTCTGTACTGATTCTTTGACTGGTAGCTTCGCCCTGCACAGAGGTTTGTCCCTCTGCGGCCGCCCCCTTGCCGGCGCGCGCCCCTTCGCTTCCCTGTTGCCTTGGTGACGGCCGTTCCCGCCAATCGGCGGCGAGGGCGGGAAAGCGGCGGCGGGCGATGGTGGCGGCCATGAAGCGGCGGCGCGGGACGGACCCGGAGCGGGAGCCGGAGCGGGAGCCGGAGCGGGAGCCGGAGCGGGARCAGGGCTGCCTGCAGGCCTGGGCCGCCCACAGCCAGGCGCTGGTCGGGCGATGGACGGTGCGGCACATCCCCTTCCTTCCGTCCGCTTCCTTCCCCCGACCCGCGGCGGCTGCCGCCGGTGCCGGTTCGCAGCCGGGCCGGCGGTAATTGCCTCCCTCGCAGGCGGCGCGGTGCAGCGGAGAGGCGCGGCAGTTGCGGCGGCAGCAGCGAGACGAGTTCGGGGAGCTGCTCATGAGTATCCGCGGTGAGTGGTGACCGCCGTGCCCCGCCCTCACCTCCCRCTGCTGCCCCGGGCCGAAGCGTGTGGGCGTTGGAAGCACCGGGTCCCGGACGCCTCTGTTTACCGGGATGCAGCTCCGGTATCCCGGGGACGGAAACAAATTTGTGAAGGGGGCGGCGTGAAACGGTCCCAGTGCTGAACGGGGCCTGCAAATGGGTTAATCATAGAATTATCAGGGTTGAAAGGGACCTCAGAAAATCAGATCATCCAGTCCAACACCCCTGCCAAGGCACGGTCACCTGCAGCAGGTGACACAGGAACACATCCAGGTGGGGTTTGAATGTCTCCAGAGAGGGACACTCCATGACTTCCCTGAGCAGCTCTTCCAGAGCTCTGTCACTCTCAACGTAAAAAAGTGCTTCCTCAAGTTGAGGTGGAGCTCTTGTGCTTTAGTTCATGGCCATTGCCCCTCTGGATGCAGCTGCAGTATGCCAGTGGTGGAAACAAACCAGGGTGAAATGGTCCCTGTTGCCCTATGCTGACCTGGGCCAGCAAAAAGTGTTACTGTCCAGCCCCAGCCTCCACCTTAATTTTCTAGGCATAACTTTACGGTTTCTGTAATAAAAAGTGAGACAGCCTTTGTCCTGGGGAGTCAGGGAAGGAGCTTCCTGACATGGGTATCGTGCAGAGAAAGCCCAGTGCAAGGCAGCCTGACTTCGAGTTTTCTCAGCTCCTYAGTGCAAGAGAGACATGGAGCTTCTGGAGAGGGTCCAGCAGAGGGAAATGAGGATAACTAGGGGCCTGGGACATCCGTCTTACGAGGAAAGCCTAGGGGAGCTGGGCATGCTCAGTCTGGAGCAGACAAGACTGAGAGGGGGCCTCATCAATGTCTGTCAGAGCCTGCAGGGAGTGTCAGTGGATGGATCAGGCTCTGCTCAGTGGTGCCCAGCGATAGGACATGAGGCAACGGGCAGGAACTGAGGCACAGGGAGTTCCACCTGAACAAAAAGAGTAACTTCACCCTGTGGGTGACTGCACATTGGAACCAATTTCCCAGAGAGGTTGTGGAGTCTCCCTTACTGGAGATACTCAAGAACCATCTGCATGCAATCCTGTGCCATGTGCTCTAGGATGGYCCTGCTTGAGCAGGGAGGTTGGACCAGATGAGYCGCTCYGGTCCCTTCCAGCTTTACCCATTCTGTGATTCTGTGATARGGAGAGAGACAGTGGGTGAAAGGGTGTGTATGTATTTGGACTATTGGGACAGAGTAGGCTGTTGATRCTCTTTTGGGAAAGCTGACAGACCTAAGTCCTGGAGGACTGCAGCATTTGGATAGCTGGGGAATGAATGTCTAAAGCAGTGTTGGCATCCAGAATGCTGTCTTTCTGGACACTGCAGTTCCCAAGYGACTAAATCACATCACAATCAGTAAAAAAATGCTTGCCAGGCCACTTCTCTTGTCACCAAGGCACATGTTGCCACCTGAGCATGGATGGCCGTTTACTCGTAGCCAGCTAAATTTCTTGTTGGGTTGGCTGTGCTCACAGGGCTGCCAGCTGCCCTCCCCACCCTGCCTCTGGAACTCACTGTCCTCTACAACTTCCTGCTTCTCACTGCGGGAACATCTGATTCTGCCATCAAAGGAGAAGCAGAAGGAATCCGCCAGGGACTCCTCAGGGGTAAGGATGTGGTTCTTTGTACGGGGAGTTCTCGGGATGAGGAGAGCATTCTCTGTACTCTGGAGATACTTGGTAATGGGCTGGAGATGGGGGCAACTGTGGGCAGTCATCCAGGCTCTGCTTGGAAGGGCTAGAGGTGGGGTGGCTTAAGGCCAGGGACAATGTGCAGCTTGCCTGCCTGCTGCTGCCTGCAGGGTTGGGCTGGAGATTTCAAGGGAAACAAGGKTTTTTCATGTGTAAGGTGCCAAGTCTCTACCCAAGTGTTAGTGACAGTAGAAAATTAGTGTTTTCTTTAATTACAGTGTGCTGGCTTCAAAGAAAACTCACTGAAATAGTCTGCATTTCAGAGGTGAATCTGCAGTGTTGGCACATGCTTACCTAAGGGCAAATTACTTCAGGAGGGCTCAGCAGAGCTGGAGTCTAGTTCTGAGTTTATTGTCTCCTGAGTGTGCTGCTGTCAGCTCCACTCTTTGAGAGCTTGGTTTCCATTCTGCTGATGCCAGGCCAGCCCTGCAACCCTATTCTTTCCATCCTATAAGGAGCCCATGCTTGCTTGAGGCTTTCTCCCACTCTTGCTTCCAGAGGTCTATTTCAGGGCACCAACCCATTGTCTCACAGCTGCAGATCTTTTTGCTTGGATTTTTTTTTTTCAGTTCTGGAGGCTTGTGGGGCCTGCAGACAGGATCTTGGCACGGAGGAGCTGTGGCAAAAGGTGCTGCAAGAAGTAACCGTGGAGGAGCTGCAGGCCCCTCTGCACCGTCTGGGGGCCCTGCAAGCAGCCTGGTGGCTGGCAGACTGCCGSCTTGGAAGTGTTACTGGCCTCTTCCAGCTCCTGAGCACTGCTGAGGTAACTGGGCACAGGCAGATGCTGGCAGAGTTGGCATAAATACCTTTTTTGTCATAAAACTCACTCTGCAAAATGTTGTTATGGCACTTGGACATC
The DNA here is from genome assembly GCF_030028575.1 of Malurus melanocephalus. Lineage (NCBI taxonomy): Eukaryota > Metazoa > Chordata > Aves > Passeriformes > Maluridae > Malurus > Malurus melanocephalus. The sequence continues at coordinate 1,065,023 of NW_026623345.1, forward strand.
TGAACCCATCAGTGCTGCCCAGTCAGCATGACTAATCCTCCTCCGGTTTTCCAGCATAGCATAATGACCCTGAGAGCATTACTGAATCCCAGAATATTCTGCCAGTTGGGGCCCTGGACTACTGTGTCTGAGACAGGAGATTTGGCCATGCTGGAAGAGGGCTGCAGATGAACTTGCAGAGTCTGTAGGGAACAGCAGTGGGATGCAAAAGAACCCTTCCTGCTAATTGAGAGGCTGCTGATGGGTCCTACCATTTTGAATGAACTCCAACAGAACTTGGATCTGCCATGCCAGGAGGCCCTGGAGGGTCACCCCAGTCTGAGGTGCTGCCCCAGGCCAGGCAGGAATCATTGCAGTAAGGAGATTGTAGCTGAAGTGAGTCAATGGTACATTGACTGGTACTGGGACATTGCTCCCCAGTGCAGGGAGCAGCATCAAGTGGTTTGGTGGGACCTGTTTCTCTGTGGCCTTGGACCAGTGTTTCCTGCTTCCTTTCAGCATTCCCTGATCTCTCTCCTCTGYGCCTTCACAGGACCCAGAAAGAGCTTTCTGCAGTGAGGGTCAGAACAAGCTCCTGTCCCTGATCAAGGCATGGCAGGTCCCTGCTGAGGGGGCCTCCCTGCCCCTTGTACAGAGCACCAAGGACTTGAAGGAGATCCTCTACACTGCAGCAGCCTTCCTGCAAGGTTTGTGGGGGTCAGGTACTCATGCCAGCACAGTCTCCTGCTGCTCTGYCCCAGGACTGCTTTTCCTGTCCTTGTCCTGGTTTCTCTTCCAAGCAAACTGGCCCTTGGGGTTTTCTGGGCTGTTACTTTGGAAGAGGGCCTGGGCTGAGTCTTTGAGTTTCAGCTTTTACACTCCATGTTTAAAGAGCTTTCCTGCTTTTTCCCCCCTCCTTTCTCTGCACTATCAAAAGGCTTCTCTGCCTGTCTGTGACTTTCGTGAGGTGTCTGGGCCCTGCAGTGACCTTAAAGCAGAAGGCTGGCAGGCAATTTAGGAAGATTGTCCTTTCTTCTGTCTTCTGGCACCTGTCTCACTGCAAGGAACGTTGGTTTATGGTGCTGCAAGAGCCACACAAAGCTGTTGTAAAGCTCTGTAGCCTGGTGTCATAGCAGGCAATGGATCTCATCTGACTGCTGTGTTCTGTCCTGCTTCTTTTCTCTCCTTTGCTGCTTCAAGAACCCCAGCAGCTCTGGGGACAGCCAACGCTGCCTTGCTGTKCTTGGGCCTTCCTGCAAGGAGACAGGACAGGAGTTCTGGCCCACAGTCTTGGAACCAAAATACTCTAGGGTGGCACCAGCACTTCCAGCAGGGAGGTGGCAGATGTGAGTGTGATGCATGTATATAAGAACAGCCTCAGAGGGAAGCCTGAAAAGAAGACTGAAGGAAAAGCAAATAAGCAATTGTGATAAATATTAATGAATTCCCAGCATCCTGCTGGGAAATGACCCAGATGTGCTGGAAAGATTCCGAGGTTCTGTGTGTGCTTCCCCATCTGCATCATCATCATTGTGGATGAATGTGGAGGTGAACCTGCCCAGCACATACCCTTCTCCTTGTTCTGGGCCAAAGCGGGCATCTTGGTTTCTGGGCTTGGAAGCTGCTGTTATTTCTGCTGGACATTTCCACTGAGTGGCTTCTTCTCTTGCAAAACGATTAAAGCAAAGGTGGCAGCTTGGCACTATCCTGCTGTACATTGCTGGGTTTGGAGGGGATCAGCYGGCAGGACTCTATAGTACTGGGAAGGAAAGGGCATCCTGCTTGTTTGGGACCAGGAGGGGCAGGMAGGTGAGACACAGAGCCAAGATGTTGGGTCTGTCCTAGGGCTGCAGGAGCTGGAGGCTGGGAACTTCCCCACCGCCCTTTCCCTCCTTCAGGAAGCTGCAGGAGGATTCTGCACCAAGAAGATCCTGGCCCAGATCTACACCTGCCTTGGCTGCTGTGCTCAGCAAATGGTAATGACAGCAAAGAGGGGAAAGGCAGCTTAGAGCTGTAGGGTGGGGAGGCTCAGGCTGATGTCCACACTGCCTCTGCATGGCYATGGGCCTCTGCTGGGAGGGAAGGTCTTGAGCAGAAGTTGCCCCTGTGGCTTCAGCCTCCTTGCAAATTGCAAAGTCCATGCAAAGATTTTGGCTGAGTGAAAAGCGTTGCTGCAGAGAGAGAAGCTCAAAAACCAAYCTAAGATGGGCTGCATTTGGCTAAAGTGCTGCCCTTGCTTAGTGGGGAATCTCTTGGGATAGCAGAGCAGGAATCTGGATCCCACCAAACAGTAAAGACRTCAGCAAAATGTCCTTCCAACATGCATCTCTTCCCATCCACCTAGGGCAAGCCTCAGATGGCCCTTCAGCACCTGAAACGTGCCCTCCAGGTAGATTTCCAGTGCCTTCCTGCCCTGTCCCACGTGGCAGCAGTGTACCACGAACTGGGAGAGACAGATGTGGAGCTGCAGGCCCTGACCCTGCTCTATGAGGTTTGTCCTTTAGTTCTGGGTTGAGTTTGCCCAGCATAGCCTGYACAGACTTTCAGGCAGGTTTCTTCATTCTGTGAGGCTGTTTGACCCTGGAAGGGGTCCCCAAAATAGTACTATGCTGCCTTCAGCAAGTAGACAGTACGGAACCCAGCAAGATCTGAAATTCTTGCTCACCACCACATTTAAATGTGGCAAGGCCTTGRGTCTTAGTTAATATTCTTGGGGGCTTGGGAGAAGAGGTTATATTCTCATGTCAGAAAGTATCAATCTCTTAATAAAATATGTAATAGTAAAGAGGCCTTTAAGGGCCAACTGTGGCTGCAAGGCAGTATGCATTAGCTGTGTGAACCTGCCTGGGAGAGCAGGTCTCTGCAGYAGACCCTGAGTTATCTCTTCAGCTGTGTGAAAACTGTCAGATACAGAGGTGTGGAGAGGGAACTCTCTCCTTACAAATGATCTAACTAGGTCTGTGGCTGCAGTGGGAGATGGYGTTCCAGGCAGCTCAAGCACCTTGAACTAAAAACCTGAGGTSATCTGGSTGACCTTRCCAATCTCCTGGTGCCAGGTGGAGRTCAGAAGTCTGCCTGCCCCAGTTGATCCTGATGGCTCTTCCTGGAAGTGGCTGTGAGAACAATGTAGCTGTGCTTGTGAAGTGCAGCACTTCTGCATGCCTGGGTGCATCTCCAAATATCAGAAGGGAAAAATCATTGCAGCTGCCCAAGATTTGACCAGTGTGGTGTTGATCATATTTTTTGTTCCTGTTTTACAGGCTCTGGGAAAAAACCGTCCTGCAGCTGCTTCCTGTAGTCCCTGTTTCCTAATACAAACAGAGCTGCTTGTCCACACACCACTACTCACTTCTCTCCTTCGCCATCACCAGCCCTCTGAAGTGAAGTACCTGCTGGCACAGCGGTGTCTCCAGGATGGGAGGTAACACTGCCTCTGCTCTGCTTGCAGCATGCTTCTTGTTTGGGCTCTGTAGTTTTCCTTGTGCTCCTGGAAACAGTACATTTCAGTACTGCTGTCGCAGGTCTGCTCAAAGCATGGTTATTGTGAAAACAGGGCAAGAGTGGTGCAAGAGAGAGACTGTGGGCTGGCAATCCAGGTTCCACCTGGTTGATGGCACTTCTGCTCCTTCCACCACATGTCCTGTTCCTGTTGCAGGGTGGCTGATGCAGTGGAACATTACCTGGATTTTCTGTCTCTCCTTCAGGAGGGACTGCAGCAGCAGGTAGGTGTCATGGTGAAGAACTCTCTTGGTAATTTGGAGGATGATGGTTGGAGGGATCCAAACCCAGTCCCAAGGGCTGGGTCCAGGCATCAGCCCAGGACTCCAGGCTTCAGTGTCTAGTTTGAGATGTGAAGGAAATGAGGTGGGGGCTGGCACTGATGTGCAGCATGTCTGCCTTTAGATTCACACCAGAGAGCACTCACCACTGCTATTTGGAGAGACAGCTTCCCCTTCCCTGTGGGGAGCAGCTGTCTGCCTGATTTTGGTTGTTCTTCACTTCCAGAGTAGGGATTTAATACCTTGACACTGCTGTGAGTGCTTCACATGTTCTGCCTGCTCACCATTCTCCAGTGACTGTGGGAATGGGCTTGGGCTTTGCTGGGCAACAGCTCCGGATTCCCAGTATGCACGAAGTCATTCTGCTTGGCTGACAGCTCTGCAATCCTGCAGCACTGATGTCACTTTTGCTCCCCAGGTGCCCCTGGATGGTGGCTCAGCTCTGCCCAGGATCCCAGAGGTGTTCCTGGAAGCAGCGTCTGCCTTGGAGCAGTCTGGGAGGCACCAGGATGCCATCACCATGTGTGAGGAGGTCATCAGCCGGACGACTGACCTCATTCCACGGGTGTTACAAGTGGAGGASAGGCTGGAGCAGCCAGAGTGCTCATCGCCAGGGGCAGAACTGGCAGGTGGACTCCTGTCCCAAAAGAAGGAGAATCTSTGCTGCCTTGCCTGGAGAGCAGCTGGATATCTGCACCAGGGCCAGGCATGGGCCAAGCTAGGCGAGAGCAAGGAGGCTGTAACACAGTTCAGCAGGTGATGAAGCCTTGCTGGGAGAAGGGGCCTCCCCAGCAGGCAGCAGTGGGTGGCAGGGCCAGAGCAGGGGCACAGCACAGCACCAGGGCTGCYCTGACAACTTGACACTCCTGACAGCCCAGGAGCAGCTCTAAAGCTCCTCTGTCCTCCCGCTCACAGGTGCCTCAATGATCTTCTGCGTGTCCAGCTTCACGGGTCTGGTGCCAAACCAGCAGGTAGGACACTGCACAGGTGGGGCCTGGGCCGGGTCAGGATCTGTGTGCTTGGCAGCAGGCCAGGTCCAGGAGCAAGGTGGTGGGCCCAGCATCACTGTGGCAAGTGTCAGTTGTCCCAGGATGCAAAGCTGTGGGCCATGCTGAAGCCTCTGAAAAGACTGGCTGGTTTGTTTGGGACAGTTTGACCTTGGCTCTTCCTCCTTCACTATCTAGGTAGTGAACTGGAAAGCTCCCATTCAGATTTCAGGGAACAAATACATGCCAGTGTTGCAGAGAGGCAGCCAATGACCAGACCACTGCTGAGGTCACACAGCTGTGTGACATTATGGGCTCTCAGCGTTCTTCACTCTCCTCCTCTGCTGCTTCCTGACCTCTTCCAGCCTGGCAGAATGGCTGAGCTTTGCCATCTGTGGAGCTGGAAGATGAGCAGCCCAAGTAAATGTTTGTCCTTGTCCTGGCTGCTAACCTGGTTCAACCTGCTGGGACAAGGGAAGGAATGTCTGGAGGATGGCGTCTCCAGGTGTGTGTGTCTTCCTGTGACAGAGAATCTCCAGCCAGAAGTGGAGGTGCTCCAGAAGATCAGGTTGCTCTCTCTCATTGGGCGAGGTACGCAGTTCCTGGAGCTGGGGAGGCACAAAGAAGCCCTGTTGGATTTCCAACACAGTTTGCAAATCTCACCAGGTAAGAGGCTCCTTTTGGTGAGGAGCAGAGAGAATCTCCACCAATTTGTCCTGGGCTGCTTTGCTGTCTTCAGCAGGAAGTTCTTATGCTTTAGAACATATTTTTTCAGGTATCAAAGATGACAGTAGGGCCACCAGCCCTACATACTAGGGATGCTTCTGTGGGGCCTGGTCAGCTCACTGCCCTGGAGAAACAGACCAAAACTCTTGTTAGAGGAGTATATCAGAACCCTGACAACAACCTGTGCCTTGACATAGTTGAGCAATTTCCTGCCCCACCCCAGCCAACTTTCTCCCAGACAGGTCTGTTTTCCCAGAACAGATGAGCTGGAGTTGTGCTTCATCTGAGGAAGCAGCAAGTCCATGCCTGGCACTAAAGAGGCCTGTGAGGGCAGCATACATGTCTCATCCAGCAGATGGCTAGTGCTGCTCACAGGGCTGATCTCTCCTGTTCAGTGCTCTGTGTTGACATGTTGAAAAGATGTGAGCTGCACCAGGATCTGCCAAACCTTCTGGTCCCAGTCCTGACTGGCTGCTTCCCTTTAGGGGTGCAGACGTGCCTGCAAGGAAAACTCCAGCCTGTGTCCTAAGAGAGATGTGGCAGGTTGTGCCACAGGGCTGATGCCATCTTTGGCTACCAGCTCTGGAGTTAATTAGAGCCTGTGACACAGCCAGGGTGGCTACCTCCCCAGCACACCACCTCTCCTCACACTCATTGCCCTTGTCTGGCTTTTAAGCTTTTTTTGCAACACCTTGCAACCCACAGCAGTGCTGAGGACCTGCTTCTCCCCTGCTAAGGGCCAATCCTTCTTCCTGTCTTGCAGGTYACCCAGCTGCTGCCTCCTACCTGGTGCAGGCCTTGTGGAAGCTGAACCGAAAGCAGGAGGCAGCTGCTCAGTGGCAGAAGTTGTCCCAGAGCTCCCCTGGAGAGGATGGGCAGCAGCAGSGTCAGGGAAGGTGTGTAGAGGGGTGTGTGGGATCTTATGTCCAGCAGTGCAAACTCTGTCAGGCTGTGAGGGCAGTTTAGATGGCTGAGGAGCTTCCCACAATGWTGCTCTGAGGGGCCACGGGCTGTGGCTCTGCAGGGACTCCCTGGGGCACAGAAGAGCTGATGTGGAGCCACATGGGGAGGGCAGAGGCTCCAGGTAGAGCAGAAGAATTTTCAGAACAAATGTCTTAGGGCATGGCAAAGGAATGCAGCAGTCTTCACTGCTGCCATGYTCCCTTCTCTTTCAGGCCCCTCCCTTTGTACCTGGTTTCATGTCTGGAGCAGGTGGTGTTCCCTCACAGTGAAACTCTTGCCAGAAGCATACAGGATTACCTCAGGACAGCAGCYCAGGACACCTCAAGCTAACCTGGTCACTCCCCCCACACCCACCTGCTGAGGTCTGCCTGCACTTGGCTGGTAAAGGCCTTCAGGGACTCCTTCAGGAATTATGATGAAGCTGGATTCCCAAAGGACTGTAACAGAATACATGTACTTTTCTAATAAAAAACTCATCTCTGTTTAGCTTTAGGTTTTTCCATCTCTTTCCGTAGTGAAACATTGCAGTCGTGGCCCTGACACTGGTGTAAGCCCAGGGGCTGTACCCTGTGTGTCTGGAAGATTGATCCTCATCCTCTGTGCCCTATGCATGGCAGGGCTGACTCTGCCTTCAGGCTCCAGGGAGCTGGTGGTCTGTCCTTCCTGTGCTTTGCGTACTGGCTTTTTGCTCAGTTACTGTGGTTTGAACACATCCAGAGAAGTGATTTTGTCTGAAGCACACATCCAGAGAAGTGATTTTGTCTGAAGCACACAGCTCTGAGGTCTGAACTTCACGATGCTGCACTGGCCAGGGACAGCAGCAGGGTCCAAACCCATGCCTATGTGTCCCCTGTGTCCCTGAGGGCCTGTGCCAGCACCACAGCTCCAGGCCCTTTAGTGACACTATGCAGGGGARAAGAAGCACGTGCACCTGCTCMRTGTTTGGTSGAGYTTACTTTGRATGAGGAAGGTCCCCATGCCATATTAYCAGACTCCCACAAGAGGGAAGGGGTACTTGGGAGCTGCAAGGCAAAGGAACAATGGGGGAAGAGGAAAGAAGGCACAACAGAGCTCAGGAGTAGTGCAAACAGGAGGTRCTGCAGCCTCCTCTGAACGCTGGAGCAATAGAGGGTCTTTGTGTGGGCTTTGTCCTGCAGYTCCTTCAGAAAATCACCTTGGCACATCCTGGGCTGCAGTCAGGGCAGCAGGGGAGGGAGGGGATTCTGCCCCTCTGCTCCGCTCTGCTGAGACCCACCTGGAGCATCCAGCCCTGGGGACCCTGCACAGGAGGGACAGGGASCTGCTGGAGCCAGTCCAGAGGAGGGACACCACAATGAACAGAGGGATGGAGGATCTCTGCTGTGAGAAGTTGGGAGAGTTGGGATTGTTCAGACCGGAGAAGGCTCCAAGGAAACTCCATTCCCACAAGGGGCTACAGGATAGGTGGAAAAGAACTTTTGATAATGCCATAAAGTGACTTTATGAGGTGTCACTGTTTTTAAACTAACAGAGGGTAGGGTTASATTAGATATTAGGAAGAAATTCTTCCCTGTGAGGGTGCTGAGGCCCTGCATAGGTTGCCCCGAGAATCTGTGGCTACCCCATTCCTAGGGAGTGTTCAAGGCCAGGCTGGATGGGGTTCTAAGCAGCCTGGTCTGGTGGGAGGGGTTCCTGCCCTTGGCAGGGATGGGAGGGGATGGGAGTGGATGATCCCGAAGGTCCCTTCCAGYGCCTGGGACCATTCCCTGACCCCACGAGAAAGAGCCAGGCCGCTCCGGGTGGCGGGAACAGCAGCGCGTGCGCTCCCCGCCGCTCGTGATTGGTCCTCTCCTCGGGCGCTGCCCAGTCAGCGGCGGCCGCGGGGGCGGGACTTCCTTCCCGCATGTTCCCGCCGGTGGCTCTTTGCCATTGGCTGCGCGGGAGCTGTCGCTCGGCGGGAGAATCGCGCTGCGATTGGCTGCGGGGAGACACGCTTGGCTCGTGGCGATTGGTCAGAACACGTGGAGGGGCGGGGTTCAGGCGGAGTCCTCGGTCTTTTTTTTTCGCCGTCGCTCATTGGCTGAGGCGGCGGCWGGCCGGAATTTCCGATTGGTCGGCGCACTCTGTTGCTAGGCAGGCGAGGCGGCGTGGGCGGGGCTCCCCTCGCCGATGAGTCGGCGCTGAGGCTGAGCCAGCGCGGACGCCCCGATCACTCTGCCCGCCGCCCGCGACCCCCGCGACCCTCCGGAACCCCCGCCCGCCCCGAGGAGCCGCCGYCCGCCGCCCCTCGCCCCCTCCCCGCAGCGCCATGGCCTCGGGATCCGAGTAAGTGCGGGCCCCGCCGCCTCCCCGCGGCCTAGGCCCTGCCGCGGCCTGGGCCCGGTCCGGCCCGCCCGCCTCACCCGAGGCGGCCCGCGGACGCCAGGCGGGCGAAGGCGGCGCCGGGACGAGGCTGAGCCGGGTCCCGCCGTCCGCCCCGCCACGGCTGGGCCTCGCCGGGAAGTGTCGAGTCATGGCGGGGGGGCGAGGCCRGGCCGGGCCTCCCGCCGTGCCACGGCCGGGCCTAGGGCCGCCCGCCCGCCGGGCCCTGAACTACGGAGGGCTTTGTTTCCTACACCCGTCCCGGGCTCTGCTGCTCGTAGTGTCCCACGGGCCGAACCTGGCCAATGCCTTGGCGCTAGCCGAGGCAGACATGTTGTGCCGGGCATGGCCGAGCCGATCGGCGGTGTTTTCGTCTCGGGTGTCTTGCCTCACTCTTCTTGGCTCTGCTCAGTTACAGGCTGAGGATCATTTTCCCTGCTCCTCAGAAATGAGTAACAGTTTCTGCACGCAGCCCACGTGCATTTTGTGAGGAGTGAAATAGAACCCAAATATAAATTTCCCCAACCCAAGAATACTCGAAGTGACTTTTTTACCTCATCAGAGGCACTTTTGATCCCTTTGGTATCTTTCSGTATTCTTTGAGTATGTTTTCCTTGTCTTTTGCAACTCCTGGAATCCAGAYCTGCTTGGTCCTGCCGGGTCAATTCCAGCGATGTGTGCCAGACATTCCTTGTCTGCAGTGGAAGTGATATTCCTGGGCCTCGGTTGTGCAGCTGAGGGAGGTTAACAGTGTTTTTAAAAAATTATTTCTACTTTATCGAACTTCTTCTCATCCACGTAGGAACCAGCAAAAGTTAGTTTGCCGCTGGAGCACGGTTACTTTTTAGATGCCATTTTTTGTCACTGSTGCTGGCAGCCATCTTGCTGAACTGAGCCTCAGCATGGCAAGAATCTTTCCAAAAGCTAAGGGAGTGTAGTTTCTGAAGGGATTGCTGTTTTCCTCTGCCAGCCTGTCTTAAACATGTCTGGCTTTTYCAGAATGAGTTTRAAGTCCCCCCATGGTTGTCKTATTTCAGTAAGTGGCTGCAGTCACCACATACATCAGACACTTCACTTGGTGATAAAAATGTTTTGTGAAGCTTTTTTTTTTCTTTAGTASCTACCGGGGGAAATCAGTCCAGTCTGCAGATTAGATGTTCAAAGTGGTAAGAAATTGCTCATGWTTTTTATCTGGGGAGTGATTTCACAAGGATGGTGGTAAAAAGTCATGCCAGTGTGCCGAAAACATGGCTGATTGCACTTTCATTACTGCAGCTGGAATCRTTCTGGGAAGTGACTTCGTGCTTATTTTTAGCACAGACTTGCAGGAACAGCCTGTTTTCTTACTTTAAGCAGGGCTTTGGTAACTTGGTTGCCATTTTCAGAAGGATAGCTAACTGGTACTTTGTGCTCTGGCTCATCATACCCTTCCCTGTGATGCCGCTGGATGTTATCACTTGCTTAACAAGGGGAGCTCTGACACAGAAACCATGGAGTGTAAGTAAGWCCATGAAGCTGTGTCAGGGGAGGTTTAGGTTGGGAAAGGTCCATCCTGAAGGTAGTGGGGCACTGGAACAGGCTCCCTCTACTCAGGGAAATAGTTGCAGAGCCAAGACTGACAGTTCAGGAAGCATTTGGACAATGATCTCAGGCACTGGATGTGATTCTTGGGGCAATCCTATGCAGGGCCAGGTGTTGGACTTGATAATCCTGGTGGATCCCTTCCAGCTCAGGATATTCTGTGATTTTGTAAACTATGAAAGTCCTAGTTCTCCCATATGTGAAGTGGTGCTTTACTGAGAGAGAAAAGGAGGCGGAGGGTGTGAACTGGGAACCTTTTATGGCTGGCAGTTTAGGTYTAGTACATATTTGCTTTACTTTAGTGCAAGTTTGTGGTCTTGCACTTTGTATTCAAGCTTGACCATTCACTGTGCTAGTGATTGTGTCTTCTCTTCTGGTTTGTATTTAGGGGTAGCAGACCTTGAAATTTCTTTTAATTCCAAAACAACTCTGAAGCTCCATTTTATGTTCAGTTTGACTCTTTGTTAAGACAGGGAAAGAAAGGGGCAAGAGACAAAGTGTGTGAGGAAGATGACAAAAGGGGTGAGTCAGGGAGGTGATTTGGACRGTTTACACCAGACTTTCTCTGACCAGAAGCTTATTGAGAAGCTTTAAAAATTACTTGGGTTAGCTGTCCGTCCCTGTCTCGTTTCCTAAAGTTCCCCAGCCAGAGTTGGAAGGTTGGCAGGAGAGAGTCCCAGCCCATGCCTTAGGCTTTTCTGCTTGGTGTTTTCTGTTCATGCTCTCCTCCCCACAGATGTCAGGGTTTGTCTGAGCGTGGTTGGCGTGCACAGGTGTCTTTTGCCCTGTTATTTCAGCTGCAGCACAGGGAACCCCTAGAGAGATGCAATGAGGCCAAMTAGTGATGATAACAATATTGTAAATTGCTGCTAAAAGATGCGTAGTGTTTGTCTGTCCAAACCCTTACCCTTGTCTGCAGGAGAAATAACATCCTTTCCCTGCATAGCATGTAATTTTGTAGCACCCTTTTTTTTTTTTCTCTGCAGAACTGTCAGAGCACTGAAGCTGACCCTGCACATTTAGCTCCCTGGATGCCCTTTCTTGGAGACTTTTATTCAATCTTTAATGCCTCCAAGCTTTTTGATCACTTAAAGTATATCTGATATTGATCCAGCCCTCAGTTCTTAGTGAACTGTAGGTTCAGTTCTTCAGTACTAAAACTTTTCTTTTATTCAGCAGAACCAAGTGGATTCTTGCTGTGTTCTTCAGCACTGSTGTATGTCGGGAGGTATCCGAACTTTCTCTCTAGTTTTTTRCAGCTTTTTGTTTATGGTCAGTGTTGATTGAAAAGTTTCCACTTGCTACTCAGTTCCTTTACCGTTTATTTTTGATATTGTGTCCCAGGCTGTTTTTTAGTCTGTATGATAGTCCCTGCATCCCAGGGGACAGACCGTTTCAATGACACTTCAGATAGTCAMAGTCTGGCAGTGGTTTCTTATCAAAAGGCCTTGGAACTCACATCTTGTGTGCAGAGGGATGAGTTACAGTCACACTTGAATAACCTAAATACGAATATTGTGTCTCCTCAGTGTCCCTTAGCTCAAATCTTGGAATCTGCTTGCTGAATTACTTTCCAGTGGCCAGGAGCTAATGGTGTGGCAAAGTCCTTGCAAGCATGTTGATGGTTTTATGCACTGTTTAACTACAGTCTGCCCTAATAATGTATTTATTCAGTTTTCTTCTTGGTCTCTCAGTTTTCTTGGAAATTGCAGACTTTTTAGGACTCTCAACAAGACCACATTTTTAGATTGAATATAGAATTCATGAGCCCTTTCCAGGATATATCCAGCAGCCTTCATTGTGTCCCTTTTTGTTCGGAGAATAGATCTGCAATGTCTTARCCTCTTGCACTCTTCAACAAAGAAAGGAAAAAAAGTAACTTTTTAAAAAAAAGTAACTTTAATAGTGCTGGCAGTCCAGGATAGACGTGTTTTACAACTTGTTTTGTTCACTTAAAATAATGTTGCCTGTCATTCGCAACATGTTTCCTGTGGTACCAGGATTTTAAGGAAGTTTGAGAGCCTCTTGGAAAACAAGCTGGCTGCCCTCRCAGGCTTGCTTGGTATTGTTTCCCCTTTTATGAGTCAGAGAAAGGAGCCAAAACTGCTTAGCCTGTGCTGAAAAAGCCTCTGTCTTGAGGGGCGGAGGGATCTGGGTAACTTCACACCATGGGTATGTCACCCCACTCTGATGAACTCTTAAAAATGCTGGGAACATGCCAAGTGATGCACTGCTGCCATTTCTACTCAAGATTTGGTTTCTTGTGGTCATTCTGTCTCTAAAAGGGTGAGATGGAGCCAAAGTTATGACTGCCACCATTGTCACAAAGCTCCCTACTCTTTGTCAGTGCTAGCTGCTTGCTTAGGACAAAGGAAGACTTTATTTTTCTTTATTTTCTTTTGGAGTCAAGTCACAYTGTGCATAGTTTTCTGTTCTGACCTTGGACATAGGCACAAGCCATCTACTTGGAGAAAGTAGTCAGGTGCCCACTCAGGGAAGCTGCGGCGCTCCATCCCTGTTGTGTATGGCTAATGTATGACTTCCAAGAACTCCTCAAGAATAAGTTGGTTCAAATTCTTATTCTTTCATAGAGTGAATTATTTCCGGTATTAGCTATTGAAGGAGGACAATTAATCTGTCTTTTTTTCWTTTCCTTGATTGACTTTGCTTGCTCCGTTTTGTCAAGGCAAATGAATTATCTCTTGTATTTCTTGTGGCATTGTAGAGCCAGAGCTTCAGTGACTTCTGTGAAGGTGTTATGGAAAATTGATTAACAAACCCAACGCAATATCATTTTTTATGRGCACTTGAATATTTGTACAGCTTGCTAGATTTAACAAACAGACCTTGACAGGCTAAACTCTTAGAACTCTTCTTGTCAGGGTTGCTGCAGCATTGTCCTTTAATTCCCCTATTTATCTGGGATTTGACAACAAATAGACTTGAACTTTGTTTTKTTGGCAGCAGTTCCATGTGATTTCAGATGAGTCTAACTCATTGAGGCAGAACATCTTACAGTCAGCAACATGTCACTGACCACTTCTTTTCATAGAYAGCTTCATAGCTGTATCCATTGGAAGCTCATAGGTTCATTTATGGAGAGAAAACATCCTCCCTTGAACTTCTGCAACTGGTTGCTGGGAAGCAATGTTCTCTTTTGTGCTACAAACGAGTATAGTTTATAAAAGACAAGACAACAAAGAAACTTGTAGAAAGTGGAGATGAAAACAAGGAGTGGCTAGACAGGGTTAGTACATATCACTCAGGCTTATAAAATGTGTTTTCTCTCCCAGCTCTAAAGCCGATGACTTATCAACTGCTATTCTGAAGCAGAAGAACAGGCCCAATCGGTTAATTGTTGACGAAGCCATCAATGAAGACAACAGTGTTGTGTCACTGTCCCAGGTGCGTCATCTCTAGAGGCAAAACATTTAATCTTAAGCAAGTCATTGCTGTCTATTAACTTGAAATGTAACTTTGCAACATGAGTACAAGTGTTTGTCAGAAGCTATAGCTGTTACCACTGAGGGAGGGTTATATTATTTCCTGAACTCCTCTTTGATAAAATGTTTTTTTAATTTCAGTTTGTAGGATTCAGTTGAGCTTGTGCCATTCCTCTGATTTCAGGATTAGCTCTACACCAGTGTAGTGAGAGTCTCTGTCCTCTGCATTTGGTATATCACTTCCAAGGTGTGATTTCCAAAGTCAACTAAGTCTCTTTCAAATACTTGAATTCCTGCRTTTTTCAAAAGCTTATTCTAACACTTTGCTGTTTGCAGGCAAAAATGGATGAACTGCAGCTCTTCAGAGGAGACACTGTCCTGCTCAAAGGAAAGAAGAGGAGAGAAGCAGTCTGCATTGTTCTGTCAGATGATACCTGCTCAGATGAAAAGATTCGCATGAATAGGGTTGTTCGCAACAACCTGAGAGTGCGCCTGGGTGATGTGATCAGGTGAAGACGCAGTGTTACCTGTGGAAGGCRTTAGAAATATCACAGATTATCTCATAGTATCTGAGCTGCCCTACTGCAAAAACAAGTTAAAACGTGCTAGAAATGAGTGCCAGAAAAAAATGGAACAGCCAAATAGCAAGTTTAAAAATCTCCCAAGGATGTTTATATTCCAATTTTTGTTGTACAAATAATTCTTAAATAGGAGTGCTTAAAAAACGTAGCAGGGATATTGTTGTGCAGCACTTGCAGGAAGTAGARCCATAATTTGCATTAGAAGGGGCCTTAAAAGTAGGAAAACTTTAAAGTATGAACCTCTGCTTATGGGACACAGGACCTATTCTATTATGGCAGTGGGTAGAAGGCTAGCACATGAGCATTTCCTGAACATAAAAATGGTAGTTTGCAGATTTCCTGAACATAAAAATGGGAGGGTAACAGCTCCTCCTCCCGAGCATTGTCTTAATACAGAATATCCCACGTGTTTTGGGAAAATGAGAATCTGGGTTCTGGTATCAGACTTTATGAATAATAATTTTTAAATGCAAAGTGTGTTTCATTAAACKTAGTAGATGAGAAGAATGAGGCTGTTCCACCCATCCCTCTACCACTAAAAATGCAATCTTTAAACACCACTGTAGTTGGTTCAGAATGGTGTTTTGTGTCTTTGGATTTGAAATAGAGGAAAGTTCTGACCTTACCTGATGTAAAATTCCTCTAGCATGACAGCCCATGCTGTCCTCTGTTAGCACTATGTCTGTAGTGGTTCTCAGCCTCCCAAATGTGTTACAATTGTCTTGACTCATGGTGAGGTCAGGGAATTTTCACACCACTTGTCCTCAAAGTTTTTTTTTCAAGTCTTTAACTGCTTAGAGTGTTACTGTGTCCTGGTTTCTSCCAAAATCCAGATTCATGTGCTAATCACTTCCTGGTTGTGGTCAGATGTCTTCCTTCTGGGACAGTCTATCTTTTCCTTTACTCTTTCACTATGTCCTCTCTGTAAAGCGTGTGATAAACTAATTTCTTAGTAGAGTCTGTAACAAAAGTCACAAACAAAAAGCTGTGTGCTCAGCTGCAATTCCAGGCAGGCTTTTCTTAGATGGTGAAGGCAGTTTCTACCGCAGCTGGATACTTTGAGCTGTTGCTACAGTAGGCTATTGTGTTACTGTAGCATGTATTTAAAAAKGGGGAAGCCACCTTCAGCCTTTATCCAATTGTCAGCCCCCACGAAGTGGGATTGACACACCTAACTGCAAAGGTGTTTATCCCTGGTTGGTACTGTGACAGGTTTTGTTCTGAATCCGGTTTGTCAGCAGCAGGGATTCTGGTGCCTAAAGTAAGTAATGCGAAAGAACAAAGAATTTTGCCCAGCTCATTTCTACTTAGAGCTGGTTCTGCAGTAGCTTGTTGAAATAAAAGCTACCTCATGGCTCTCGCAGGTCTTCAGGCTGCATTAGTGATGTGTGAAGGTGGTGAGGAGGTCTGCAGAAGAGCAGAAGGGTAGGAGGAGACTATGAAACTCTCCACTGGTCTTGGACAGGGCTGAAAGGAGTAAAGGCAAGTGTGTGTTGTGAAGACTAGCTCTTGGTGGGTATGATTTTTGCCTTGTTAGCATTGAAATATTCTTGTGCGAGCAGGAAGTCTCACCAGGGCTTTTGATAGTCTTTGGATATATTTTCCTGGGAAGGGACATCTCTTTTCCCAGTGTAACACTGAGGTGCAAGTCCAGCATGATGTGCCTAACTGGCATTTTCTTCTGTTGCAGCATCCAGCCTTGCCCAGATGTGAAATATGGCAAACGTATCCACGTGCTGCCAATTGATGACACRGTAGAAGGGATCACGGGGAATCTCTTTGAGGTCTATCTCAAGCCCTACTTCCTGGAAGCTTACAGACCCATCAGGAAAGGTAATAATGCCTGTTGTTGAAGTCYTCATGGCAGTAAGTGTGAGCTAGTCCTGAGATTACGAACACACAATTTCTAGAAGCTTACACAGTACTCTGTGAAGCCTTAGACCAGCATCTGTAGAGATTTTGCTCATGTTCATTTAAATTTTCCCTAATCTTCAGAAGGAATGATTGCTGCTGCTGGCTGGCAGAGCAGTTTGGTGGTTCTCCTGTATTTTTTAGCTATGTGAGATGGSAGAGCGTCAGAAAAGGCTCAGGTAGAACTTAGCAGAAAATCTCATTAAACTAAGTTGCTACAACTTAAGGTATTTGGGAAGTTGCTTGCATATTAGTCAGGTTCTTGGGTATATGTTGTGCTTGCCTTATTTCACCAGAGTCCATCTTCCATTTAACAYGATAATTGAAGGAGAGTCAGGTTCAGACCCCAAATCTGGAGTGGTGGAGTCAGTTGCTGTGAGGTGTTGAGTGTGGTAATGTGGCTGTCATAGAAGTGATAATGTGCAGCATTATATAATAATCAACGTTATACAATTCAGTTAATCTCCTACTCTCACCCAAAATCAAATCACCATGGACTCGACCTTTCTTGTCTTCCCAAATTACCTACCAAGTGCACTGAGGTTCTCGAGGAAAAGCAGACCCATGGGTTCTTGTTTGCCTTTGCCTGAGGCAGCAGTAACCCAGACTGTTTATCCCAGCATATTTTTAATGTGCTCTACAGGAACTTTGTATAAGTTGGAAGTGTTGGTTAGGATGGGGCAGTCACCAGGTGGCTTTTGCTAAATGTGTGTCCCGAAGTTTGCTGGTCCCACCAYCCTTAGCTCTCAATGTAGTCATGAACAGTCCCTTGCATCATTGGGTTTTCCAGAGGCTGGTGCACYATAGGGAATGCAATACACCTGCTCAGTGCCATGCTTTGCCTGCCCCTGGGATTGGAGTAGCCTCAGTGCCTGATGTTTTATCATCAGATCCAAAGGCTGTTTTTCCCTCTTAGGGTAAGAAATAGCATTGAACAAGCTTCCAGTCTGTTGGTTCAGGTCCCCACACATTTCTGTGATATGTATTTCTCTGGAACTGTCAGCATGACAGTACACCTTTTTCCACATACTTAATTGTTTTTCAGGCTTCTATGCATGTTCAGGAGTGAAATTCCAAATCTAGGTAACCACTGGCGTGGACACTTCACCATACTACTCCACGTACTTTGCCACTTATAACTATCCATCCTCCAGACTCATACCTGGGTGATGTTCTTAAATACTATCAACCTTAAACAAGATTTGAATCACACTCAGCTACGTCCTGTTTCATATCACCAAGATTGCCAGAATTCCAGATGCATTTGTACAGTGGTCTCAGGCATGTGGTGTGGTCCTTGGGGCTGTTCTGTGCAGGACCAGGAGTTGGACTCAGTCCGCTTGGCTCCCTCTCAGTTGAGAATATTCTGTGATAAGAAGCAGGCTGGCTTCAGTTGTTGTGAAAGGATAGTAAAAATGTTTAAAATGCCCAAATGCTGCTATAATTGGCCTGGAGAACGAAGACGTCGAGAGGGAGATGTAGGAAAGATGCAGTTACCAGTAGTTCCCAGAGGATGGCTCCCCAAGTACAGAGTGGATGGCAGCGCTCAGTTCTCTCATCAGATTCATCTCAGGAGCAGCGATTCCATCATGTCATAAGCCACTACTGCAAAGAAAAACACAAAGATAAACTTAGCCTCAGCACCAAGGACGATAAACCTCACCACAGGGGACACCTACAYCAAGTGAGGTGTTAAAAAATACGTCCTGAGAACAAGCACAAGTAAACCTGGTCACCAGCTACTATTATACACTGTTATACACTGAATGCTTATAACAAATTTGGTTTTACCTGCTCTGCTCAGATSTGTTGTTATGTCAACCCTCCATCCCCATGTGGGATGCCAAAAAGAACTGTTGTCCTTTGACCCCAGCATGCAATTGAATATCACACAGCCACTTATTCGCTAACTGGCTCTGAGATGGGCAGGATATCAGGAAAAAAAGAAAAACACATGAGTTAAGAACATTTTAGTAATTGAAACAAAGGAAACTATAATTATAGTAATGGAAGAGAGGAGGGATGAAAACYAGGAAAGACAAGTGTTGCACAACACTGTTGCTCACCACCTGCTGACTGATGCCYAGCCTGTCCCTCATCAGTGTGTGATGTCTTCCAGTGAAATCCTCACATTTGATACACTGGGGATGATGTTTTATGGTATGGAATATCCCTCTGGCCASTTTGGATCAGCTCTCCTGGCCGTGCTCCCTCCTGGCTTCTTGTGCACCTGCTCACTTACAGAGCRTGTGAAACTGAAAAGTCYTTGAGTTAGGGTAAGCGCTGCTGGGCAACAWYKGAAACATCAGTGTGTTATCAACATTATTCTCATACTGAATCCAAATCAYAGCACTGAACCAACTCCTAGGGAGAAAATGAACCGTATCCTAGCTGAAACYGAGATAATTATACCAGCTGGCACCCCTGATTAAATTAACTTCTTCAGAGTAATTTAAGGAATAACTGGGAGGATGAGTAGCAAACCAAGTACAATTTTGAGATTGTGCTCATAGCACTTTCGCTRTAACAAAAGTGCACTATAGATACAAGTAGAAGTTATCTAGTGTCTATGGTAAGGACTGGTGTTAATAGGGCTTGTAGAGCCAGTTCAGCCAGGAATCCTAGTACAGTATTATATATTATCCTGCTTCTGGAAACAAACAGCTATAACTAGTAGCAACTAGTTATAATAAATTCAAAGTGATTTTTTTATTAAGTTGGGACTTTTTGCCTGCTTTAGAAATGATAAATTGAAATTGAATGGAAAAGAAATGTGATTCCTCGCCTTTGTGTTTTGTATTTGGTCAGGGTGTTCTTTTCTATTGTTTGCTGGTTTTTACTGGATGAAATTTGAGAAATGAAACAGTACTCAGGCTGTCGAAGTGGATGCAGTTCCTGAGTTTAACATTCAAAGCAGTGTTATAAATGCCACAGTGTCTGCCTGTGTGACCCATTTCCTGGAACAGTGGGGCTAGTGGTCCTACGGGGTTGACATTTTGCAAACATGTGTTGCAACAGACCACTGATATGTGGGGTTTTACAGGTGACATCTTCTTGGTGCGTGGAGGGATGCGTGCAGTGGAGTTCAAAGTAGTGGAGACAGATCCAAGCCCGTACTGCATAGTGGCTCCAGACACAGTGATCCATTGTGAGGGAGAGCCCATCAAACGAGAGGTGAGCAGCACCCTGCCATGTGGTTCTCCTGCTGGATATCTTCTGTCTGAAGTCTATTTCTGTGACAGTTCTTGAAGGCATCAGTGTTTGCAATTCCTGTTTTTGACATTTTGTCTACTGAATGTAATGGTTAGAAACTCTGATTTCAGGAGATGAGCTGCTGCTGAAGGCAGTCACAGAAAGGTACTTCCAGTGTCTTCCTCGAATGCTGAGAACACTGGGGGGTAGGTCTGCTGATGAGATGCCATGCTTTGGCAGCAGCTGTTTTGCAGATGTTTCCAGATGTCTCATGATGGACTTGAATGCATCTTTTAATTCCAGTGTTCTCTTCATCCGTAGCAGAGAGCTCTTACAATAATGCTAAATTTCATGCCATGTGAAAAGAAAATAATGGACACTTTTTCTGAGAGAAATTTGAAATCCACAAATGGTTGACATAAAAAAACCTAAAATTCTCCAGTCCATTAAGGTGTCTAGCCTTGAGTGTTGCAACTTGTGGCTGCCTGAGGGGCTTGTCTGACAGGTCTTGGCTACCTTCCTGTTACAGAACAGGAAATCTCAGGCAAATGAGCTAAGGTGAGTTCATGCATCATAGAATAAGTGCCTTTTTCTTCCTGCAGATAGGGTGAGTGCTGGTTTGTGGTTAGCTGCCATCTGAAAAACTCAAYCTCTGTGACACTTGGGAGACTGCATCTGGGCACTCACTGAATCCAATTTGGCCTCTACAGGCCATAGCAAAGATAGATAGGAGCAAGTTCAGCCAAGGCCACTAAACTTAGGAGGATCTGGAGGTCAAGAATAAATGAGGAAAGACTGGGATCGTGGGGTGATGCAACCTGGAGAAGGGAAGGCAAAGGGACAGGTCTACTGGCCACTGCCTGATGGGAAGGGATAGATAACTGGGCTCTTCTGAGGGCTGTGTCCCAGGACCCTACTGGATGCGTTGGCATAAGTTGGATCAAAGGAAATTCCCAATAGATACTCGGAAAAATGTTTTCCCAAATCCYGGAGCAGAGCCCAGAGAGGGCTGAAATCTCCAGACTTGAGACTGAACAAGACTTCAGTGCTTGTTAGGTCTGGCCCCTGAGTGACTGACTTGACATAGATGGGGCTTGAACTAAGCATCCCTCTGAGATTCCAGGCTATGTTATTTTATTATTTTAGTGTGGCATAAATAATTGGGGCCAGTAAAAATTTGGACAGCCTAATAAATGGATACTGTGAAGGAAGAGTTGCTTACAACTGATCCRTATGTCTGGACCTTAAAATTCTGTGCTAATTGGAGTCAGTCTCAAAAGGTAACACTGCATCTAAGTAACTGGCGGATAGAATATGCCAGATAGTTAGACATAGCATTTGCTCTAAGGAGAAAGTATATTTTATACTGACATTGTCYCTTGTTACTTGCATTAGCCCCATCAAAGAGTCACAGAGCTTGTTTTTTGCTAGAGTCTGTAGGGARCCTGGCAGCAGAAGCTGTCATTCCAGAGGGTGGGCTTCAGTGAAGTCTGAGTATGTGCAGGCAAGTCTCTTTTAATGTCTGGGAAGACAGAGCTAAGAAACAATTATAGAAGACATCAGGAAGACTTGAAAGGGAGAATCTCAAGACAGGCAAGAAATGTCTAAAAAGCCATATTCCTGGCTTCTGTAGACTGGGAGGGGTTGTTGAACTGTTGTTTTCACTGAAATGTTTGATGAATTTCCTCCTGGGTAGGATGAAGAGGAGTCACTGAATGAAGTGGGCTATGATGACATTGGTGGCTGCCGAAAGCAGCTGGCTCAAATCAAAGAGATGGTGGAACTTCCCCTGAGACACCCWGCTCTCTTCAAGGCCATAGGGGTGAAGGTACGTCCTCATATGCAGGTGGATGAGTGGGCTTGCCCTAGGAGATGTCTCTCCACAAYGGAGGTTTAGGAGGTATTGGAGGGGGGAATAAATAATTTGTGGGTTTTGGTTTTTTAAAATGCTAGTGTTTGGAAAGTATTTGCTCACATGTTCTGGATACAGTCTGAAACACTGGCAGCTTGTAAAGCATAGTGATGCTTTGAATCAGCGCTGCCAGTTACTGGCAAGGTTTTTGTTGTGTGTCATGTGAAGTAGTAAGGGTGTTGATAGCAATGCTGGGATGGCAGCTGTTGCGTGAGTTTGCATCACAATTTCAGACTAGCGTTATCAAATGCTTACAAATTCACTGTCAAGTTGCTTAAGCAGTCATACACTCACCACCTAAGTCCCTTGCTTTTGTCCTCAGCCTCCACGTGGGATCCTGCTGTATGGTCCTCCTGGCACTGGTAAAACACTGATTGCCCGAGCAGTGGCCAACGAAACGGGGGCTTTCTTCTTTCTGATCAATGGTAAGTTTTCTGGCTTCTTTGTCCCCAGATCTTCTGTATGCTCATTTGTCCATCTTATGGTAAGGACTGGTGTTAATAGGGCTTGTAGAGCCACGCTGTCTTCCTGACATCCTTCCTTACCTCTTTCAAGCGTGCCTCTGGGGACACTTAAAGGCCATTTGTGTGGAAGCATCTGTAGTGGCACTTCCCTGAAGCTTGATTGTGTTGTAGCAGAGTGCTTGAAAGATTATGCTGGGACACAGGGATTTGGAGTCTGTCTGTCTGTCCATTTATGTTGGTGACGGCAGAGCTGGAAGGGCTTCTGGCTTTGCTCCCACCATGTTCCATTCAGAAAAGAAGCTGCTGCTGTGGATTCCTCTTTCCCCTCAAGTAAAGCACAAAGACCTCTTTTGTTTCACGTAGCATTAATTGGAAGGAACTTCCCTGAAAAGTATAATGAGATCTTTTGGACTTAGCTACAAGTGACAGAACTCCTGTTGATAACTATCACCTGTAGCAGTTGAGGTGGCTACTGGTTGATATCTAGTAAGGAGCAGATTCTAAATTTTCCACACTGCTTTTCTGTCCCATTTTACTCAGTGCTGGAATAAAGGAACATTTTTACTGAAGGCTAGTGCAGCTTTTCTTCTCTGATTTCAGTCACGTGACAGTAATAGCAAAGGACAGTATAACAGCACAGCAGTGGCCAGCAGTAGGATTAGTGACTTGCTTTTATCTTGAGATAGTGAATGTAAGTGGGCTGATTTTAGCCATATGTCACCCCTGTCATATACTTCCCCAAGTGTGTGAAAGCTGTCGCTGAATGCTAATGCACCAGCCGTTTCTTTATATGCTTGTACATCCATTGCATAGTAAAAATAACGTTGTCAGTTAGCAATGCCTGCTCTGTCTGCTGGTGCCAATCCTGAGCTGCAGGCAGAGCTGATATGAGCTGGTGAGTTACCTTTAATACAACACTTGGAGCCCCTGCCCACACCTGTGTCTGCAGCTGGCAGCTTTGTGTGCCAGAGGGTCAGGTTTATTTTTCTTGKATCCTTTAGAAGCATATTTTCTCTTCACTACCACTGCCATCAGCATGATGGCAAAATCTGTAAAAACAGAATAAATCTGTAAACCTACACTAGTTCAACAATTGTAGGAGATGTCAGTCTCCAGTTGTGGAATGCTGTCCATCCATTTGTGATCAATGTGCTTATATGCTTTTATTTAACCTTTGAGAGGAGATGGGGGTTGGTTGTTGTCAGTTGTTTTGACTCTTTAAACTAATTTGTAGGATCGTACAGAGGTAAATGAATGCCTGTGTAATGTAAGCTAAAGGTGGCTTCATAGAGCTTTTTCCTTCCCTATCCTGATAATTCATCACCTTATAATTTGATTGCTTCTCTTGCAAGCTAGGACTGGCATTAACTGTGTGTGGTGGCACATTACAGAGAAGCTCACCAAGTGTGAAATAGGGTAAGGAAAGAGGCAGCTAAAGGTAGCTCATTGACTAGTGCCGCATTCTCTTAGAGTRAACTTGGAAACACCATAATGATAGAAACTAATTCTGCATGCTGGTCTTGTCTTTCAGCTGCAGATTTAGTGGATTTGATTGATAGTATTTGCTTTGGCTTGAAATATAGCTTGTCCCATGTGGATGTTGTACTAAAAAAATTCAGCTGCGTGTTTTTGGGGCTTAGCTGCCTCCCTTCTGAGTGCCATAGCATCGCTATTTTTTAGGTCCTGAGATCATGAGCAAGCTGGCTGGTGAGTCTGAGAGCAACCTGAGGAAAGCCTTTGAAGAAGCAGAGAAGAATGCTCCTGCCATCATCTTCATTGATGAACTGGATGCCATTGCTCCTAAGAGAGAGAAGGTAAAGAGATCCTKTAGGAGGTAAATTACTGTGTCTGCATTTGGTAGAAGCTGGCTTGAGTCTTTGTATTTGACTACAGGGTAAAGCAGCATTTCCTTAGCACCTGATTTCAGCTGGACATGAGTTCAGGACATTTGTCACCATCTCCTGGCTGATGTATCTGCCCACTCCATTGCAGTGCTGGCTCCCGTGCTCCTTGTAGAGCTGTTGGTCTCAGCAATGCTTTCTGTCCCCACAGACACATGGGGAGGTGGAACGTCGCATCGTTTCCCAGCTCTTGACTCTCATGGACGGTCTGAAGCAGAGGGCACATGTGATTGTGATGGCAGCCACCAACAGACCCAACAGCATCGACCCTGCTCTCCGGCGATTCGGTAACCACCACTGCCCTCTCTTCCCTGTCTGTCACACACTTTGTGGGAGGCTGTGCTTCAGGGGTCCCRCAAGGATGGAATAGAAATCCATGCTGAACACTTTTTATGTGTTACATAAATGATTGACTTGTCTTCAGCTCCTTGCTAGAAATGAATTTTGAAACTTAAAGAYTTAGATGTCATTTTCTGTGCCATGTTAGGTGAGAGTTTGTAGAAAGAAAATAATGCTTTGAAGTGCGAAAAGTATGCTAGCCTCTGTTAGGTGAAGCTATTTCAGGACACACTGAAGGAGGAAATGCCTAAGGGGATGTTCATGCATTAGATTGCAGAAGGCTGTGAATTACCCAATTTGTCTTTCTTTTATTAATGACAAGTACAGTAGTTTCTGACACTCAAGATTTCAAAACATGGGACTGTGAATGAATGTCTGGTGTGTGACCAGTTGGTAGAATCTGTAATGGCAAGCCTATCAAGTGTGCAGGGGGAATTGGCCTCTTAAATGTGTAGTGAGCCATTTGAAAGCACAGCTGTTGCTAGRGGAAAAACAGAGATGTACAATCTTAATGAATATTGCAGTGAATATCCTGTTTTCCTCATGTGTTTCACCACTTGGATAGTTCTGCAAAATTTCTAAAAAATTAAATCTCAGTATTTTTGAGCTCTGGTGATGAGAACACAAAGGTAGAAATAAACAAAAATGTCCTGTGGTCTGCTGGCTTAGTGAACCAATATTTTCCTAAAAGCGAGGCTTAGAAAAAGTTACTAAATGASCTATCCTCCGTGCTGTATAATGTCGTGGTCTTCTTGTTAATACAGTAGTCTCCCTAAATGCCTGATGCCTTTCCTCCTCCTCTGGTCTGTCTCTTCTACTGTGCTGATGGTTGCTGCAGACAAATCCAAAGCACTGCCATTTTCTGAAGTTTTGTGGAAAGCATCACTTCATTCTGTCAGAGGAAGGCAGCAACTGCAGCTCCTCTGGTGTGCAGAATCACCAGCTCAATGTGTGTTTGTATTCCCCAGGTCGTTTTGACAGGGAGGTAGATATTGGTATCCCTGATGCCACCGGGCGCCTGGAGATCCTGCAGATCCACACGAAAAATATGAAACTGGCTGATGATGTGGATCTGGAACAGGTGAGTAGTGGAAAACTTGTCTCGTTCCCAGTGCTCTGTTTTGTAATGGAAGAATAGTTAAGGCTTGATCATGTAGATGCAGTGGTTCAATTAGAACTCAACTAGGAAGAAACTGCATGAATGTGTGAGCTGTGGAGTTCCTTCCATTCAGTTTACAAGTGACCAAAAATCCTCACTCACCAGTTAGGAATGGTATGGATGGCTAAGTGGAACAAATGTGTATCATTCCAATCTTGAAGTGCTGTGCCACTGTCCTTCTGCGTTTGTTTGCTGTGGCATTGCCTTTTAAAGTACAGCAGGCCTGAAACAGCCTGCACACAGCTGGGTGAGCGTTGTGGTTTCCCAGGACATTGTAAGCTGGATGGTTCCCGTCATCTATGTCCTGAAGGCAGAGCTGCAGTCCTTGATCAAGGCTGTCTTTCTGCACATCATCTGAATTCTTGATGCAGATTGACGATAGAAGARCAGTGTCTTTGCCTGAGTGGTAGCATTTGTCTTGAATGTGCAGCAAAGCCCTGGTGTTGCTGTCCTCCCTTCCCAGTGAAGGACCAGGGCACGTGTTGCCGTTCTTGTATCTCTGTGAGTCATGGTCAGTGCTCTGCTTTCAGGTGGCAAACGAGACCCATGGCCATGTTGGTGCTGACTTGGCTGCTCTTTGCTCAGAAGCTGCTCTTCAGGCTATTAGAAAGAAGATGGATCTCATAGACCTGGAAGATGAAACCATCGATGCTGAAGTGATGAACTCGCTGGCTGTGACCATGGATGACTTCAGGGTAATGCAAGAGTGCCACTTGTTCTTCTGTTGCAATTAATTGCTTCTCTGAAGCGAAAGAATGTAGCATGATAGAATTTATATAATACCATTTCTTCTAAYGACAGTGGGCTCTGAGCCAGAGCAACCCTTCTGCTCTTCGGGAGACTGTGGTGGAGGTGCCACAGGTTACCTGGGAGGATATCGGTGGCCTAGARGATGTAAAGAGAGAGCTCCAGGAGCTTGTACAGGTAAGGCTTTACAACAGATTTTTTGCTTAGCCAGCTTGAAAAATAATTATAATAATAAAATCCAGAATGTCTTCAGTTTCTTTTTTGGGGTGCAAGCAGAGAAAATGCAGARGCTTTATGGCATCTACTTGTAATGGACTAAAAATACCATGCTGTTCCATCTTAGTGAACTTGGGGAGGAAGGTGCTGGGAAGCAGCATCAAGTTTTCCTGTGCTGAGTCTACAGTGCCATTTTATGTGGGTGTTGTGCAACATGCACAAACAGCCACAGTTTTTTCTCCTCTTAAGTGGAGACCAGCAGTAGGACCACTGTTGAGAATCATCCTACATGGTGGCTTTATCTGGTMGGCAGTGGATGAAGATTCTCATACAGAGAGCTTGTGAAGGGTTCTTCATCATCCTTAGCACAGGGACAGGTGAAAAGTAATTTTGAAGCAGTCTACAAAGGGAAAGACAATGTTACAAGTGATCTGTGGGAACAGCAGGTGTGTGCATTAACATGGTTTGGGTTTGATACATTCTTGCTTTCAGTGGCACTGTGGAAACATCCTCACTGTGAACAAAAGAATTAAATTTCAGTCTAATTTTCTGATGTTAAAATCATCACCTATCTTGTATCTGACCTCGTTGCCGAGAATAAAGAAAGGCWCACATCAGACACCTTGCCTATCTCTGGAGAGCAGAGCAAATAGGTTAGRTAATGAGCTGTTCCCTTTTGCTTCTGCAGGGCAGAGGGAAACTGAGGTTAAGTGTGCTGGAAAGTACTGAACTGGTACTTGGGAAAGTACTGAGCTGGTATTTAGTCCCTAGRGGTAAATAGATTGTTTTAGGCACCTTTCCAAACCAGTATCCACTTAAAAACTGCAGTGGCAGCCGGCAGGATCTTGTGCTTAATACACCAGAAATCTCAGGTAATGCTTCTGGTAGAACCAAGAGCAACTTAGAGAAAGGTGTCCCTTCCCATGGCAGAGAAGTTGGATTAGATGATCTTTTGAAAATCCCTTCCCACCCAAAGCATTCTGTACTTCCAAGGTAGMGGCTTATTCTGGCTCATCATGAGAGTTTTTTGTTTTGTTCTCCTTCAGTATCCTGTGGAGCACCCAGACAAGTTCCTCAAATTTGGCATGACCCCATCAAAAGGGGTCCTGTTCTATGGGCCACCTGGCTGTGGTAAGACACTGCTGGCCAAAGCCATTGCCAACGAATGCCAGGCAAACTTCATTTCCATCAAGGGGCCGGAATTGCTCACCATGTGGTTTGGAGAGTCTGAAGCCAACGTGCGTGAGATCTTTGACAAGGTAAGTATTTTTCCTACTTCCTGTGCCATATTTRTGCTGTGGTACCCCCAGAACTTTGTCTCCACTGCAGCTGTCGTACTGGTTCTTATTTGCGTTTTCTGTGTTTTCCCCACTTGCACTGAGATCAGGAGCTGCTTTCCTGATGTTGGGGGAACTAATCCTCTTCAGCAGCATAGCTGTTGAAACTGTTCTCTCTGATTGCAGCTGGCATCTGTTGTTAGAGGGTGTTAAATTTCCCAGTGCCTTTGGCAGAAGCTGTGGTTAGGATGGCACATGTATGCCCCACATCCCTGAAAATTTACATTAACACCTCATTAACTGTCACCATCTACAGATTTTCAGAATATCCAGTGAGTTCTTGTCATGCAATATACACAGTTTAGAAAAGTTTAGAAAAGAGCTCATTCCTGCTCAGCGAGAACGTTGTTTCTTGTCCCAGAAGGTGTCTGCATGGATTATCCTGTGAAACATTGCTCTTGTGGTCTGGGATGGTGGCATTAGAACAAAGTTGGTAGAAGAGTAGAAAAGAATTTAGATGTGAGGGAACCTCAGAGGCTGTCTAGTTCAGCTCTTTGTCCAGCACAGGGAGATAACTTTGAAATTTCATCAGCTCAGTGCACTGAGTTCTGAACACTGAGTTYTTTACCCTGTGAAGGGTGTAGGATCCCTGACCTCTCTGGCCTAGGTGCTCTCATGGTGAACAATTTTTTTTTCCATATTTCTCAGTGGGATTTTCTCAGCAGCTGTTTGGGCCCTTAGTCTTTCCTCCTTTCACTGCACACTGTGAAGGAAAATCCAACTCGCTATAAGTACACATTAGGTAGCTGAAAATAACAATTGGATTTCTCCCTTCCACTGGATATATCTCATCTACTTGTGTGCCTGAATAACCAGCTGGCAACCTTAGGTCTTTCAGGGAAAGTTCTAGTACAGCAAAAACAGCTCCTTTTTTCACTCTTGGCATTGGACTTACTACTTTTCTGCCTGGTTCACAGTGTTCCCACTTTTGGGAAATCCAGCTTGTTCAGGAGAATTTGCTGGAGGGTTTGTGTGTCAGGGGTCTGCTCTGGAGCAGCTTTTCCAAGCTCTCCTTGTGGCAGCAGCTTCTGGTACTCCTGAGTTGTGCTGATGGTGAGGAGGGCTTGKTGTGAAGTCATTGAGCTCCTTGATGGGCAGTATTAGCATGTAATAATGGTTCCCATTGCTTTCTGCAGGCTCGCCAAGCAGCCCCRTGTGTGCTCTTCTTTGATGAGCTGGACTCCATTGCCAAGGCCCGAGGTGGGAATATCGGCGATGGTGGCGGTGCTGCAGATCGTGTCATCAACCAGATCCTGACCGAGATGGACGGCATGTCCACCAAGAAAAATGTCTTCATCATCGGTGCCACCAACAGGCCAGACATCATTGACCCAGCCATCCTGCGCCCCGGCCGCCTGGATCAGCTCATCTACATCCCCCTGCCTGAYGAGAAGTCCCGGGTTGCAATCCTTAAGGCAAATCTGAGGAAATCACCAGTTGCAAAGGTAGGATCTGTGCCCTGACTGCTTCTGGCTTGGGTTTGCTTTGTGGTTCTCGTGTTCCTCACAGGCTGTGGACACAACAGAGGTCCTGGAGGGTGATCCATATAGTAGGATGGAAGAGGAAGCTCTGAGGTCAGGTGTCAGCAAATTGGTCTGCAAGCGCAGCAGGTCTTTGTCACATAGTGGGGTTCTGYTCATGTGCAAGATCAGAGAAGCCTATTGTGGTAAGATGGAAAAGATTCTTACACTCTGGAAAAAAATAAAGGTAGAACAAGGTGGGAAGTAGAAGTTGAAGAGGAGCCACTATAGTGAGTTGTTGCTGATTCCTGTCATAGGTAAGAGCTGTGCCCCTTGCTTGGGGAGGGGCAATAATGCAGCTGAAAGTTAATCAAARAAAAGTAGACACAAAGTGAGAGCCCTATCTTTTTTATGCTAAGCTTACCTTTTTAGCTGCTTTTAAGAAGTAAAGTTTCAAAGGAGGTTGCAGTAATACCCTCTCAGTTGAGAGGGAGGAGAGGAGGAGGTCGGCTGTCTTGGTCTGCCTGTGCCCCATCTCTATTTCCAGTCTGATGGTGTTTTGTTTAACTCCTCGTGTTGAGACCTGAGCAAGTCATAGCCTAAATCTGTAAGTGCAGAGGCATTTACAGCCACTTCGTGGATTCTTGGTGGGTGTGAGGAGTGTAGCCTGCTTTTGTGAGTGGTTAACTTTTCCTGAAACAGAGAATCTTAACAGCTGATCTTTCCAAAATTGGCCATAGTTAAGGCAGCACCTTTATACCCTGGGATCTGAAGACACCTCTCTGTCAGTTGAGGATGTGAGGTATTAAGCCAAGGCCTCTCTTGCTTTTGTGTTTTTCTCTAGGATGTTGACCTTGATTTTCTGGCTAAGATGACCAATGGCTTTTCGGGAGCTGACCTGACAGAAATTTGCCAGCGTGCCTGCAAACTGGCCATCCGTGAATCCATCGAGAGTGAGATCAGGCGAGAGCGTGAGAGGCAGACCAACCCTTCTGCCATGGTGAGTGGGACACTGAGCTCTCCCTACCCACATGTGTGAGGTGTGATGTGTTCTCTGTCATCCTCGGGGATGAGTGGGCTCTTGTGCAGAGCGTGGAGCTGGAGCACTTTGTTCTCATCTTGTGGGAGATTGAGGACCCTCCTGGGATGCCTCATGGTCAGCATTGCTCAGGAGGCGCCTGCTGCAGCCCTGACTCATGCATACCTCTCCAGCCCCCACCTTGGGGGGTGTTGGGAGCCTCCTGACCTGGAGGGAAGCTGTGAGCAGCTGTTGGGCCTATGGAGCTTGGATACACAGCTTACCTGGTCTGTCCTGCTGCAGGAGGTGGAGGAGGATGATCCAGTTCCTGAGATCCGCAGGGATCACTTTGAGGAGGCCATGCGCTTTGCTCGCCGCTCTGTCAGTGACAACGACATCAGGAAATACGAGATGTTTGCACAGACCCTACAGCAGAGCCGTGGCTTTGGCAGCTTCAGGTACCTGTGGGGTGGGAAGGGTCGGCAGTGTGGCTCAGCCAGCCCCCAAGCACAGCACTGGGGCAGCTTTCTGATGGATTCTGGGTAACAAACCTCCTTTCCACTGCGTATTCCCATCCAACCCAGCATGTAGAGCAGCCACTACACAGCGTGTGTGCTGTGCTGCAGGTCAGCTGTTGCTGCTCTGTTAGTGCTCCTGAAATCCATTTTTTCCTTTAACACAAGCGACAGCCAGCAGCCATGAGCTCTTTCATCTTCCTTAGGGCTTCATCCCATTCCTCCTTGCCCATCCTAGTTGACACTGGGGGTTGGTGCAGAGGGAGGGGATGGTGCTGAGCTGCAGTGAGGCTTTTCAACAGCATCTCTTCTCTCCTGTCCTGCCCTGCTGTGTGCAGGTTCCCATCAGGCAACCAGGGCGGTGCTGGTCCGAGCCAAGGCACAGGAGGTGGCAGCGGGGGCAACGTGTACAGCGAAGACAATGACGACGATCTCTACGGTTAACTCGCTGTCCTCGGTGGACCAAACTCCACATCAGGCCACGTTGTACAGGGAAAAATCCAATGTTCAGTGGACTCTTGGCTTCTTCATTCCTCAGTCAGAACAGTGTAGCTGCACGTCAGACTTTGTACAGGGAATGTTTTCTGCAAACACAAATCCACAGCGGTGTTCAGTTGGGAGGCAGACAGTGAATTAACAAGGAGGGGAACTGACTTAATTTCTGAGAAATTTCTGTTCTAGTTTATGTGGCAGAATCAGCAGCTTTAGCAAAGGGTACAACGCTAGCCTGTATTAAAAAAAATAAAACCCCACAAAAAATAATAAAAAAAAAGTAATAAAAATCCCACAAAACTCTAGCCAGGCCCTAGCAGTTCCTTTTTGTGGTGCTGGCACTGTCTAAACCTGTGTCTCTGTCCAAACACCTGTCTCTGTCCAAACACCCCTTGCTCTCGTGGAGCCCATCTGTGCATGTGTTCCCCTGCTGTGGATAGGGCTGCTCTTCATGCCTAACACCTCTTAGATCTGTTAATGGAAGAAATGGGTTTGGCAGGGTMTCTGTCCCACCCTCTTGCCCCAGGCTTGGCAGGAAGCACCGAGGAAGAGCCTGGCAGCAGGAACCTGATGTTGCTTCTCCGRGGGTGGCCATGAGCTGTCAGGTCTCTTGCTGCTGTAGCTCTGCAGTGAAGGACCTCTCCAACACTCCTGGTCTCATCCAGGCACGTGGGGCACTAGGGCTGTCTCTGGGTTGTGTGGTGCAGTGTAACACTACTGTGACTGGGGAGAGAGGAGCTTCAACACGTTCCATGTGTCCCAGTGGCTTTCTGGTGCTTTTCTTAGGTCTCTGGTGCCAGCTGGCCTTGTGTTGTGTCCCAGACTAAGTAGCTGGATTCTGATCATGGTTTTTCTTCCTTTCCACCTTGTTCTGCCTCCCTGCCTTGCTGCTTGGTTTATTTTCCCTTCTGTGAACTGAACAATGTGCTACYCCTGTACCTGGTTGTTTTATGTCAGGGAAGTCCTGGGGAGCAGGAGCAGAACGGGAGGCTGGATATGGCTGAGTCCTCAGCCCGTGATAGGCGGTGTCTGTAGAATGCACAGAGCAGGGAATGCGGAAC
This sequence comes from Malurus melanocephalus, assembly GCF_030028575.1. Lineage (NCBI taxonomy): Eukaryota > Metazoa > Chordata > Aves > Passeriformes > Maluridae > Malurus > Malurus melanocephalus. The sequence goes on from NW_026623345.1 coordinate 1,097,125, forward strand.
TGAGGGTTTCTGCAGCGAGGGTAAAATGCAGTTTGTGTGGCAGAATGTTCCCCCAGGCCTTTGGGGCTGAGCCATGAGTGGGAGGGCAGGAGTTGTGTGGGGCTGAGCTGTGGGGTTTCCATCCCAAAGCCTGGCACATCTTGGAGGGCTCCATCAAATCATCTGTATTTAAGRGGTAGAGGATTTAATGGCAGAAGGATGGGATTGGGTGTGAGAAAAGACTTGTGCGGAGTGTGGTGATAAGCAGGGTGAAATTGGGAACACCAATTTCTTGTGTTTAAATAGCACAAGCTCCTGCGGGGGAGGAGGCGGTGCAGGCCCCGGGGGGCCCGGTGGCGGCTCACCTGCGCTGTCCTACTTGGGAGCTGTCTGCCAGCGCAGAGGTTCCTGTCCTCACACCACCTTTCCCGGGGAATCACTCCTGCTGGCTCYGGTGGAGACACTTCTGGCAGCAGGGTTGAGGCTGGGACGGCTGGAGCTTCCACTGCCTCACTCTGGCCTGTTTTTGGGGCAAATACCTCCTTATCATCCTCTGCTGCAGGGCTGATTCTCCTCCCTGAGCTCTGCAGGGACACAGACAGCGGCTTTGCTTTGGCCACATCGGAGCCAGACCCACCTGTTTTCTGCCACCCGGGGAAGGAGCTCTCCAGGACTCCCCAAAACTTTCCACAGCCTGGACAGGGGGTTCTTCCTCCSTGCAACGGTGGGAGCATCACCACCTAGCAAGTTGAGGGGCAGATCCATCCTGGCATCTCTGCTGTGGAGGCTGCAGCAAGGACAACATAGGATGGTGGGGTGCATTTCTCAGTCCCTGGCAGCCCAAATCTTCCCCACTGCTTTTTCTCGTTGCAAGCGCTCATTAAATCCAGCAGAAGGGCTGGAAAACCTCTATTTTGATTCCCTGCCATCTGTGGGACATGGCTCCTGCAGGGGAGACAGCACCCACAGGATTTCCAAGAGCATCTGCCCCTGCTTTGGGGTGGTGTAAACATGCTGGGGGGGCTGAGGGGTCCCCCAGATCAGCAATCACAGCCCCTCCCTGCAAACCTCTGCAGCCCCAGGAGAGCAGTTGGTGTCCCAGAACTGGGGTTGGCCCCAGCTCTGCCTCTTTCCAGGACTCATCCAGCAGAGACCCCTGGTCCCTGCCAGGGCAGGAGCTTTTCTGCAGCATCCTGCTCCCCTGCCCAGGTCCATGCAGGGGGAACTGGGCAGCTCCCAAAGGTGCCTGGGGGAGGAAGATGCTGTTATCGTGGGCTTGCCCTGGGTACTGTGGGATTAATGAGGAGGAAGCTGAGGAGACCCCCGTTCTTTGCCAACATGATCAGCAGCTTCCTGTGACCCCCTGGGTGGCACCTGTGGCCCCAGACCCCCTTCACTCCCTTACAGCCATTACAGCCAGGCCCCATGGGGACAATGGGACTTCAYCAGGACCACAGTCCAGCCATGCTGGATGCAGGAACCTATCCTTGGCTGCRGTGTTGGGGTTAGACGCTGGTCCCTGATCCGAGACACTGGGACCCTCCGGCACCATCCAAAACCGTCTGAGCCCAGCAGGTGCTCCTGTCAGCAGAGGCCCAGCAGTGCCCACTCTCAGCAGGTCCCCATCCTGCCCCAGGCCAGGCACTATGGGCATCCCTGCTCCATTGGGATCACTGGCCCCCAGGACATCCCTTCCCCTGGAGCCCTCCTGGCYCATGGGCATCCCTTCCCCATGGCCCTTGCCCCAAGGGCATCCCTCTTCCATGGGCATCCCCTGCACTCGCTGTGTRCCCTCTCCATTGACATTTCCTGCCCCATGGGTATCACTTCCCTGTGGATGTTCCTGCCTCAAGGGCTTCCCCTCCTGTGCAGGTTTGAACCCTGATGGCAAATTAGTGCCACTCAGCTGCTCACTCACACCCCGTGTGCCACAAGCCCACAGTTCGTACACGATGATCGATCGTGTGCAATGTCCCTCTGGCTACTTTGGGTCAGCTCTCCTGGCCATGYTCCCTCCTGGCTTCTTGTGCACCTGCTCACTGACAGAGCACTGGGCACTGAAAAGTTCCTTTGTTTCTCCAGAAATACAGGTGGGCTCTGCCCCGTGTAGCTCAACCGCTTCAGGACGCACCGTGCACCACGTCCTGCTAGACCCTGACTCTCCTGCCCGTCTGATATTCCAGATCACTGGATTCTCACAGTCCAGTAAATCCAGTTGTTCTCTCCTCCTCCTGGATAGAGACAGGGCCCCTTTAGTCCTGATCATAGGATTTGTCACTCACTTCTTGTAGAAATGGATTGGSATTTTTATAGAATCACAAAACATACGGAGCTGGAATGGACTTATTACAAACATTGCCTGCAATGCCTGGTCCTGAGAGCTTTGTCCAAATGCTTCTTGAACTGTGCCACGTTTGGTGTTGTGACCACTGCCRTGGGGAGCATGTTCCACTGCSCAGCYACCCTGTGGGTGAAGAAACTTCTCCTGATACCCAATCTAAATCTCCCATGATGCAGCTTCTTGCCATTCTTGCTATAGGATCAGGAGTGCAATCAACCCTTCAACTCTGCCTGGGAAATTGCCCACTAGAGACTGGGCACCAAATTTTCTGGAAGAACCCCTCTTTGTGTGATTGTTCTCTATTGCAATTCCCATATCTGTGCCTCTCTGGTCAAGGCAGATTTTCCTTCCCACAKTCTTGTGTCCTCCCCATGGTCTTGCAAGTAAAACCACCAGGTACCCCAATCTCCTCCCTCTTCACTGAAAGGKTACCTGCTGTAACCAGCCCGGGGTAATGGAGGGCTTCCAAAAATTGAAGGCAGGAAGGAAAATGTGGATGTAGATGTGGATGCCCCATCCCTAGGAATGTTCAAGGCCRGGCTGGATGGGGCTTTGAGCATCCTGRTCYAGTGGAAAGTATCCCAGCCCATGGCAGGGGGCTTGGAACGAGATGGGCTTTAAGATCCCTTCYGAACCAAACCTTTCTATGAGTGATTCTGTGAAGGAGTGGAGATGTAGGAAAATGTTTCTCCTATAGTTTAGCTCTCCAAGARAAAAAGGCCAAAGGTGCAGTTATGAACAGCTCCCAACAGATGGCTCCCGAAATACAGAGGGGATGGCAGTGTCGGTGCTTGTACCAGATTTGTCTCACAAAAAAAGATTCTGTTCCAATTGATTCTGTTGCACCAATGGATCCGTGGCTGAGACCAATCGTGTGAGGTCCAACGAGGCCAAGTGCTGGGTCCTGCCCCGTGGTCACAACAACCCCTGCAGCTCCAGGCTGGGGACAGAGTGGCTGTAAAACTGCCCAGTGGGGAAGGGCCTGGGAGTGCTGATCAGCAGTAGCTGAACATGAAGCACGCTCAGGTGGGCAAGAAAGCCAAAGACCTCCTGAATGCGTCAGCAATGGTACAGTCAGCAGAACCAGGGCAGTGACCATCGCCCTGTGCTGGACACTGGCGAGGCCACATTTCAGGTGCTGAGTCCGGTTTTGGCCCCTCACARGTAAGATATTGATGTGCAGGAGTGAGTCCACTGGCAGAGGGGGCAGTGGAGCTGGGAAGGGTCTGGAGCAYAGATCCTGTGAGGAGCAGCTGAGGGAGCTGGGGGTGTTAATCCCGGAGAAAATGAGGCTCAGGGGGCACCTTATCACTCTCTGTGGCTCCCTGAAAGGAGGGGGTAGCCAGGTGGGGATTAGTTTCTTCTCCCAAGTAACGAGAGAGGACAAGAGGATATTGCCTCAAATTGTGCCAGGGGAGATTTAAGTTGGMCATTAGGAAAAATTTCTTCATGAAAAGCATTGTCGAGCACTGAAGCGGCTGCCATGACTGTGGTGTGTCCCTGGAGATATTTAAAAGATGTGTATCATAGAATCATGGAGTGTTTAGGTTGGAAAAGACCTCTAAGATCTTCCAGTCCGACCATTATCCCAGCACTGCCAAGTCCACAACTAAACTGTGTTCCTAAGCACCACATCTGCACATCTCCTTGGACACTTTCAGGGATGGTATAGACGTGGCACTTTAGAGACACCTCCAAGTCACTGCCACAAAGAGCAACCCACCCAGGCCCCATGGAGAACAAACATCGCAYGCACAGCAACTCTGAGCGCAAACAAAACAACTTTGTGACAAGAAGCTGTTAAACTAATAAAGTAAAATCTTGTAACAAACCTGCTTTAACAGCTCTGCTCAGATCTCTGGGCACACGTGGAGCACCAGAAAGGGCTGTTGAGGTTTCACTAAGTGCCACACAGCAACTCACTCGTTCTSYCCCRGTTCATACACTGGGCAYGATTTGGRTCAGCTCTCCTGGCCATGCTCCCTCCTGGMTTCTTGTGCACCTGCTCACTKACAGAGCRTGKGAAACTGAAAARTCCTTGAGTTAGGGTAAGCGCTGCTGGGCAACAWCWGAAACATCAGTGTGTTATCAACATTATTSTCATACTGAATCCAAATCAYAGCACTGAACCAACTCCTAGGGAGAAAATGAACCCTATCCCAGCGGAAAACTACTTATTCCCTACCACTTGCATCATGCCAGGTCCCCCTGCTTCCCAGTATCCCATCATCTTTCGTGTCTTCTGACACAAATTTTTTGATCCTTTCCACTGCCTGAAGGGAGACTACAAGAAGGATGGGGAGAGGTTTTTGACAAGGACATGTAATGACAGAACAAACAGTAATGGCTTCAAAATGAAAGGSGGGTTTATATTGGATATCAGGAAGGAATTCTTTACTTGAGGGTAAAGTGAAGCACTTGCCCGGAAAATCTGTGGATGTCCCATCTCTGGCAGTGTTCAAGGCCAGGCTGRATGGGGCTTTGAGCAACATGGCCTAGTGGAAGGTGTCCCTGCCCATGGCAGGGGCTTGGAATGAGAGGAACTTTAAGGCCCCTTCCAACCCGAATAATTTTTTGATTCTGTGATGACACCATTCCCTGTCTATGGACCACCCCTGTAAAAGTCTCTTCAGGTGGTTTAGTCCATGACCTTGGGCTTCATCTGTCCTAAGATGCTTTCAGGGCAGAAAAGATGGTGCACGGTGGTATCACATGTAGAAACCAGTTCTGATTCCATYACTGCTGGGCTTGGCTGGCTTCATCAAAGCTACTTCTTTGGCAATCAAAGAACTGGGTTCAGATCTCCAAATCTACAAAGGTGAGATGCCCTGATGGTGGGCATGTAGTAGCCATGGAAACCACACACAGTGTTACATAGCAATTAACATCATACAATGAATTCATTGACCATTCTCACCCCAAATCAAATCCTCTTGAGCCACACAGAGGACTTGAGAGATGGGCACAAGGCCCATGGGTTTTGCACTCATCWCCTGTCCCTGTGCACTCCTGATGGGAGCATTGTGCAAACATTCCCTGGCATCAGCAGGACTTGCCATGGGTACGAGTTATGCCTCGGGTTCTCACCCTGCTCCAGGGCCCTTCTGAGAAGAGATGGGGACTGCCCTCTCCAGCCTCCCCCATCCCACTGACCATGTTAGCTACATTCCAGAGCTCTGAGGGGACAGAGCTCCTCACCAGCACTCTCTGCTCCCGATCCTCAGCAATGTGGTCAGCACAGTTAATGCCATGTATGAGGGGAGCTGCCATTCATGATAAAGCAAGTCATGTATTCACTCCCATCGCCTCATTATCAGACTCTGAAGGTCCTGTGCACCAAGTACCAAAACAAAACAAATGCATTTCTTCTTCCTCTCCCTGCCAGCCTCAAGGGCACCTGGCCAGGTTGGTGGTGGCAATGGCCCTGGCACAGAGCCCCCTCCCCGCTGTCTGTTGGAGGCCAGCCTGGCACCTCCCATCACAACACAACCCAAGAAAGTGTATTTTTCAAAATACCTCTTTATTTCTCTCAATACTGACATTACAAAAAAAAAAAGAAAAAAAAGAAAAAAAATTACAAAAAACCCCACTATAAAACATTCAGGTCTCATTGAAACCGAGAAAAACAAACCAGCTTGCATCTGCACGCTGGTCTGTCTTCTCGCTCAGCGCGTCCACCACATTTCTCCACATTGAATTCCACAGGGACCAGTGGAGGGAACCGATGGCCTCCCCTTGCTGGCCAAAGCGGGTGATGGATTCAGCAGCACCTAAAGGGTCTCCTCGCCCCGTAGGGTCACACCATACAGCTGTACCCCAGCCCCATGGACACCTCACGCACTGCCCCCCGCCCCAAGTCAGCAAATTCTTTTTTTTTTAAGGACTAAAAAAAGAAAAAAGATTCCCAGAGCTGGGGGGGGAATATTTTGGCAGGAGTTTTCTCGGCAGTGCTGTGGTGAAAGAGCTGTACCAAGGCAGGTTGAACATGCCTCCTGCTCCATAACAGCCCTTTCCTGGGAGAAAAACTAGCATGAGGCAGAGTAGGCCGAGAAAGGTAAGAAATATAAAAATTCTCCTGATGGAAATCCAAAGGTTTTAAAAAAATACAGTATTTGAAAATGGAGCCGCCAAACAGACTGCCTCATGCACCTCCCAGCKCCGCCCTGATGTCCAGAAACACCTCCTGAATGAATTGTCCCTGTAGAAAAATATATACACACGCCTCTCTCTTCTTAATAGAATCCCTAATTTGACCTGAAACACAAGTGAAACCCACAGCTCTGCTCACGCTTGGCTCTGCTTTTGCACCCAGATTAGTGCTACACGCACACACAACCCCACTCCGGGGGTTTGCTGTTCGTGTGGCTGAATCATCCCCCTTTCAAAAAAAGCCTGGGTGCGTCAGGCCAGTATCCCCAATACAGGCAGAGAAAAACCCTTACGAAGTTTATCTAATGAGCTCTATATATATGTATTTAAAAAATAAAAGCAGCAATGCAAACTCAACACATCTGAAAAAAGAAAGCTCCACCCTGGGCTTTCCCCCCTCCTCCTGCTGGCTGGGGCCCTGCGGGCAGCAGGTGCAGGCAAGTGCTGCCCATGGGCACTGGGGACATCCCCGGGCAGGGGCAGGAGGCTGGATGGACCATCCCCACGTGCTCCGTTGTTTGGCACAGCCGAGGCTTGGTGTAGGCTTGGCACAGGAGAGCGGACCACGGCTGGACTTGGCACCGTGGCCCCAGGTGAGAAATTGTCCGGCTACTGGGGGGGCCACCGCAGGCAGGAGTGATCAGCACCGCGGTACAGCCGGGACCCCAAACAGCAGCAAGTATCAAAGAGGGGAAGAGAAAAACCAGCAGCGGGGATGCCAGATCCTGCGGAGTCCTATTTACACTGCGCCGGACCCCGACAAGTCCAGCTTCTTGTGGGAAGAGTGGCCTGAAAAGCAGGTGACATAAAAAACCCACAACACGACGCACCTCCCCAGGCAGAGGGCCCACGGCTCTCGCTCCTGCGAGGCAGAAAAGATGGACCTCTGGGGAGATAGAAAGTTTGGCAGCTGGGAGAGCTGCGGCAGACAGGAGTCTCCCCATTGCTGGAGTAAAAAACCAGCCAAGAAGGATGGATAGGGGGTGGGTTGGGTGGGTTTTTTGTGGGGGGAAAGTAGTGTGAGGGGTTGGGTTTTTTTTTTGCATTTAAAAGTGCTGTGACACCTTGGCTCTGTGTGGGCCAGGTGCTGTGGCACATGCGTTTGGAGTATTGCTGCTTTGGAGGAGAGTCCCTGGGCTCTAGGAGCATGGGAGGTGCTGCTTGAGGATCTGTCTCGTCTGGGGAGCTATTCTGTCTGGGAAGCGGATTTTGAACTCCACGATCAAGTCTCCTCGCTGGCTGGGGGCCTTGGGGAAGGGCAGCCCCTCCCCACGTAGTCTCTTCACTGTCCCCGGCTTGATGATGTCGTTGCAGGGAAGTGGAATCACCCGTCCATCGATGGTGGGAATGTTCACGGTGCAGCCGCACAAGGCCTGAGGAAGGAAGAGGGGACAGGCCATCAGATGGGGCTGACACCCCAAAGCACCCTGACAATCACACCCTGTCCCTGCACCGTATGCTCCCTGGTTTGAACCGCCCAGCTCCCTTTGGATGGTGCCCGGGAGCACTGGGTGATGCYCATCAGTGCAAACACAGCTCTCTGCTCGGGCCAGGCCAGTCCAACCACCATGAACTGGGCTGCAGGAGCCATCCAGGAGAGGGGTGCCCCAGCTCTCATGGGCAGAAGGACGCCCCTCCCCACCTCCTGGGCTGCCCAGGAGGCACTACCAGCAAGCGCCCAACCACCCACAGCAACAGCACAGGCTAAATTTAGCCCCCTTTCCAGCCTCATCGGCCAGCCTTGGGCAGCTGAAAATCCAGCTGAGATCACGGGATGCTGCCACGGCCCATCAGCTGTCACCCTCCGGAGCACAGCAGCTCTGCCCAGTGCTGGGGTTATCTATAGCACAGCCCATGTCCCATGCCCCAACCCTGTCACCGACAGCCCCCACAAGGCTTTGCTGGTGTGGCACTGAGCTTCCCTAGGAGCTGGAGTGCTGGAGGGGATGGTTCCTGTCACCCAYCCCACTGCACAGCAAAGAGCTGGTGCTGGGGGTGCCATCCTGATGTACCCCAGCCCCCAGCAGCAGCCGCACACCGGCCTGCATTGGCAAGCCACGTGACATGGGAATGCAGCAAGAAAATCCTGTGTCCTTAAATAACTCAGACAGCTCTGTCGTACATGTGGGCAGGATCGTCTCCAGGCTTTCAGCAAGGGCTGAACGAGAGGACTGCAGAACGATGCTTCTGGAAGGGGGTGGAGGGTTGCTGAGCTACAGCCTCAAGCTYTCATGTGGGGGCTGGTACAGATTTGTCCCTCTGAAGTGGGTCCTGGGGGTCCCAGCCCTCCCAAAAYACCCTGCAAGGGGAGCGGAGGAAGATGCAATTGCTGTTTCTGGGGTGGGTGGAGGAATGTTCTGCACTCCCCTCCCCAGAAAATGCCTCTAGAGGTAAATCAGCAACCAGCACAAGGAAAAACATCTCATGCTGGCCACTGGCTCCAAGATGATGGACAGGGCTTCTGCAGCTGAACCAAGGCTTTGAACCAGACTGTTTGCAGTGCCAAGCTGGCTGGGGGTCTGGTGAGTGGAGAAGCAGGGGAGAAGGTCCTGTCTSCTTGCCTGGCTCCTCTGCAAAGGCCTCTTCCTGGAACAGGTGTCCCCCAGGGATGCTCCATCTTCAGGCTGCAGGAGGATGCCATCACCAGCTCTGTGTGAGCAGCAGGTGCTTGGCTGATCTCCAGCAGGTTGGAGGGAAAACAAAGGACAATCTCCCACATCAAAGGAGTTTCTGTCCTGCACTCAGGCAAGGATGCCAAAACCCTCCTGCTCACTGGTGCCCAGTGCTGTGTGCCATGGCTGCACGTGCCCATGGAAAGGACACCTCCCGCCACAAAATGGAAAAGAGAACAAGAAGTCCCTGTGAGAACACGTGGATGGGGAAAGCAGACAGAGATGTGAGCAGAAGCGGGCGGTAGGAGCGAAGGCAGACAGGATCTTAATGTTTCCTTCCCAGAGCCAAGACGCAAGAATCYGAGGCGATCGCTCCTCCGCCGTATGTCCCTGTTTTTTATTCTTCTTGCTCAACTTTCCTGGCATTTGGGAAAACGGTTGCTGAAGTAACACCAGTAACCGCGGGAGCTACCCCGCATCCTAGAAAGAGGCTTGGTTTATCCCTGGGGATGAAATCACCCTGGGTTTGAGCACTGTGCTGTGCGAGCAGAGCTTTATCTAGGTCAGTGCTGGGTCCTCCTCCGCTCGCAGCGAAGCCGCCAGGGAGGACATCGCCATCGGCCGTGTCCCAGCCGGGATGAGCTGAGGCGYGGATGCTTCGAGGAAGGTGACGCCAGGTAAAGGATGCAAAGCGGGATGGTGCCGAGGGCAGGCGTTTAGGCAGCAGCCGGGCAGGCAGGACGCCCTGCCAGCAGCACTGCCTCCTGGCAGAGGCAGCTGCTGGTGGAGTGTGTCTCCTCCCTCTCTCCCTCCCGCGGCTCCCTGCTGTGGCACACGCCTCTGATTTCAGGAAGGAAGACAACGAGTCCCTGGAGAAGCACTCCTACATCTGTGGTTCTGCAGCAGACAGGTGGCAAAAAGCCTGCACTGCCCTGGCCAGGCACACAGTGGGGCTGGGACTTGAGGGCTGGGCAGAGCTGAGAGTGGGGCAAAGCACCCATCACCTGCTAGCTTTCCTGATGGAACTATGTTCTCTCATGGTAGTGGCTGAGACAAAAATTCAGGCTAGAAAAGACAGCCTTGCAAGGAAGAAGGTGCAACGGGAGCACCCATGGCTGCAGCCAGAGGCTGAGGTGATGGAGAAGTTGTGTTCTGTCACATATTGAGGTGGTAGATACAGGGTTGGAGAGCTCCCAGCATCTGCTTGTGCTCCAGAACACTTAAGGAACTTCTTTTCATGGAAGACAAATGCAGCAGTGTATCACACTGCCCTGGCAAGCAGCAGGCTGGAAATGATAGCAAGATCAGCGGCTCCAAGAGGATGCTCAGCATGTTGGGTTTCTGGTGGGGAATGTCAGAAAATAGAAACTCCAGCTGAAAGAGATGAGGAATTTGCCTGGACCAGCAATTTYCTACTTTGTGACTGCATTGTGCAAACCCACTGCCAGCACATGGGGATCACAGGTGTCCAGCACTTCTGGTGCAGCACGTGGAGCTGGAGCAGGTTTATCTTGTTGCTGCTCAAGGGTCAACTCCAGACAAGAGCCCCTCCAGCCTGAGCAGTGCACAAACTTGGGCTAATGTGGTCTGGCCGGCTCAGGGTTAATTTTACAGATAAGAGGAGTGAACAGAAGGAAATATCTGAGATACAGCATGCACAGTTCCATAAATAATGCAGTCTTTCCCAAGAATTTCTGGATTGGCCAGGAGARTTAGCTACTGCAGAAATAAACCTCTGCACTCTGACTCTGTTCCAGAGCCTGCAGGTTAAATGGAGCTGAGTTTGCTTCAGGAGTACCCAGCTCTGACTGGCCCATGTGGTTTTTGCCCCCACTAYACCCGGTCACAGCCCAAGCTCAGATGCAGAGACATTGCAGAGCTCTCTTGACTCGCTGACACACTTCACAAGATCACGTTTCCCTACCTTAGGTCTGGCCCATTGAGCTTATTTCTATTAAATGCATTTAAGAACATAAATCTGCCTTCAGGAAGGAAAAAAAAATATCAGCTCACTAAGAAGACAGACAGCGTCTACCGTCTGAAAGGAACAGCAAATGGCAGCTGCCAAAAACGTCAAAGTTAAATGCAGCTGCCAGCTGGGATTTATTAAAAGGTAGTTTTACAGCAGCAGTGGCGAACAGCACATCTTGTACTGAGGTAATCTYCCCTTTCCTCTCCCACCTTCACGCAGATTGCTGGATGATCTGATGTATGCAACCCCGCTGTGACCTCCRGGACGGGCAGCCTGGAAGCGCTGAGTTTTACTCATCGCCTGGTTATTTAATTTGTTTGGCTCTTTATCTAGGAAAGCCAGTATCAAAGAAAACAGCTAAAGCAATGCTCAGAGAAGACAAGGGATCACTTTCCTCCCTGTGATCCTGCTCTCTGTCYACAGGGAGAGACACCTGGTACAACCCTGGCAGTAACTAAACCACAGCAGGCCCAGATACAAGAAAAGCAGGAATCAGACTGATGCCAGCCAACCTGGGTTTTCCCTTGTTCCTACAAAGGATGTGGGCTCTGTTCCACATGTGAACACCCTGTGCTAAAGTAGAAAAACAAGACATAGGGAGAAGGGAGAAAATGGATAAATACCACCTGTATTGGCTTAAGAAATGAGGTGTGCTCAACAAGGAGAGCAGCATCCGTATCTCACACGTGGCATCCAAAATGAAGAATGAGTTGGTCACAGCAGCTCTTTAATTGTGGCCTACCTGGTCCTTYCTATCCAGAGCAGAAGTACCATCTTTGTCCCAAATGCCATGAACTAGTGCCACCTCCCATGCCATGGGATTTACCACCCATACCCACCTCTTTAAGACTGATGTTCGCTGTGTAGATCACATTCGTCCCGTCCCTCTTGAAGTGTGAGTGAGGCTTGTCCTTGAGGATGAAGACGATGTCTGCAGGGATGTTGTCTGGAGTGGCATCCCCTTCTTTGGGGAATGTGATTTTGGTTCCCTCCTTCCAACCCCGTTTGATGACAATGTTTAGGATCTTGTCCTCAGTCCGCATGGTCCGGCCATCAGCGTTGAGCCTTCTGCGAGTGATCTTCATCCTCTTGGTGGAGCCRTGGTAGATCTCTTCCAGGGACACCTTGAGCTCATGGATGACAGGTGGGTCTTGGACCTTCCTCCGTGTGTGCAGGGACTCCTGGTGCCGYCGGTGAACCCCATTGATGCCGTTGAAGCCAAACCGGCCGAAGGCACTGAAAGGGTCATCATCRTCATCCATATCCATGTCTTCCTGATCAAAGCCATTGAACATCCGGGAGCGGCTGCTGGCGAAGAAGATGTCGAAAGGGTTGGAGCCTCCGAAGAAGGATGCAAAGGTGGCATGGGGGTCTCCGTGGAAGGTGTAGTGGAAAGTGTTCCCTGAGCCACCTGAAGAGCCACCTCCAGTTTTGAGGCCTGGAAGACAAGAGAGAAGAGGAGAYATGAACGCTCCCTGTAGAGGAATGCTGTGCTGGGATTGCGCTGCCCAGGTGGGAGAATAGGTTCTGCCACCTCCAGGCAGGTCTTCCACCCTCTGCTGGGTCTGCAGGCCACCCCCTCCAGCCCAACCACCTGTGAAGGCACCATCTCTACCCATGACACAAAGTCTTACCCCKACACCCTGCAAACTCAAAATCTGTGCAGGTTTTGTCCCTTCTGTCCCTACTGAAGAACCTCTTTGGTTCTCTCCACTTAATTGACAAAATTTTGATTTAAAACATGCAGATCAGCCTATTTTCATTTTTCCTCATGAACAGGCTCATTTCTGCCCYAGTAGCATTGTCTCTGAGACTGGGTATTAGGAAAAACTCCACAGAAAAGTGAGTCAGGCATTGGAACAGGCWGCCCAGGGAAGTGATGCAGTCACCATCCCTGGAAGTACTCAAGACATATGTAAATGGGGCACTTARGGACATGGGTTAGYGGTGAACATGGCAATGCTTCATTAAATTATTTAGAGATCTTCTCCCACCTCAGTGAAGCAGGTAGAGGTGAGCAGACCTCCAAGCTGGCATGCAACTCCCTGCACATTGGCTTTAAAAAATGCCAGGTAAGCTCCAGGTTTATGTYTTTTAGCAACCGTTCCCATGGGAAACTCCCCTGGCAGGTCCCAGTCAGAGCCTAACGTCACTGCAACCCCTCTCAAGTCCCAAGAAGTCAAGGCACATGACAAGTGCCCCCCTAAGAGGTCACACATGCTCTGCAAGGCTATTTTTGACCAGGAGGGGTGGGAAGGGGTTAAGCCAAGTGTAGCTCAGGGACTATTTTCAGGGCACACCAGTGACAGTGAAGGACTATTTCTGACAGGCTGTCCTTTGTGCCAGCCCTCCACTCCCCTGTCACAGCAGTTTGGGGGTCTGTTCTGACTGATGRAGTCAGTGTTCTGGATGTTTTGCTTCACCTTGCCTACACAGTGTGTGGGACTCAGAAGCTCCTCAAAAYGCTGACCTCCATTGCTCAAAAAAATAGGAAACAAAAGGTGTGGGGGAGGTCATGGACCATGAGAGGTTCAACACTGATGGAGCACGAGGGAATATGACCTTTAACTTGATGGGGCAGTGAGGGAGACGCTCTTACCRTCTTCCTTAATTCACTCTTACTTTAAATGCCTTCAGGCGACAGGGATTTTGCCGAATCCCCAGCAAGCCCATCCCTAATAGATTGTACAGCCAGGAGGTTTCACCTTTAATCCCATGACGCCAGCCTGAGCGGRGTCCGATTTCAGTGAGGCCTCCTGGGAAAAGCTGGTTTCCCACTTGAGATAGCCTCTTCTCATTTTACAGAGCAGCAAATCACTGTGCCYGGTGCATCCATCATAGCCCTGACATAACTAACAGGTCAACAATTAACCCACTGCTGCTTAATCCTGCCGGTGGCTTGTGAAGGGATGCACCTGCCCAAGAGGAGCTGCCTCTTCCACCCAGCAGCCTGCTCCTGTCAGACCTCCTGCTCTTTTAAGCACCCAAGCCCTGGGCTGATTAATGCAGATGCTATTCRGCACTCTCCTCGAATGGGGTTGCGCTCTTCCATCTTCGACTAATAAGGCCGCCTGCGTTGGAAYGGCTCTCCTCCTCCTCCTCCTCCTCCATGCCAACCACCAGACAACAGCAGCCGCTTGGTTTCAAAACAAGGGCCTATTACTTAAATTGGGAAAAGCTTTGAATCCTGTAGGTCAGCCTGTACCGGRGAGGACAGTGGGACCAGTGCCCAAGTGCAGGGGGAATGTGGGCAGAAGCAGTACGTTCTMTGCTGCGATATTTAGGTCATTTAAAGGGCTGCTAACAAATTACCCCAGGTATGACCCAGGAGGTGAGCTCCTTCCACGTTCATTTCTCAGCTGGCACTTGGGGTTTTTGGGGCAGAGGGTACATGGAGCACAGCCACCCCAGGAAGCAAGGTGACAAACTCAAAAAGTGAAGCAGGAGGAGGAGCAGAATGAGGGGTGATTTCTGATACCTGTGGAGCCTTCACTCTCCCTGGTTTTTGGCAGTCAGTCCCATTTCAGAAGCAGGCATGAAATGCTGAAACAMCTCTCTGAAAACCCTCCCTCAACGGTAAAACTGATTTGGACCCCACATCCCTGCCTCCAAGTGGGCAGCGCTTATTCCCTTACCTTCCTCCCCATACTGGTCATATACGGCTCGTTTCTTGGGGTCACTCAGGACGTCATAAGCCTCYGCAATCTCCTTGAACTTCTCCTCAGCATTGGGGTCTTTATTCTTATCAGGGTGATATTTGAGGGCCATTTTCCGATAAGCTTTCTTGATTTCATCTTCGTTGGCGCCACTCTGGATGCCCAAAATCTTGTAATAGTCCTTCCCCATGACGGTGACGCTGCCGGGAGCCGAGTACTTATTCCTGAAAGGAGAAAGACAGCTCTTCGTAAGGTGAATATCACACTGGGGCAGCTGGGGATGGGACTGGCACGCACTTATCACGGAGCCGATGCTCCCTGTGTCCCACGGGCCAGCAGCACCAGAGCCAGCTCAAGTCCACACTTCCCACCAGAGGTCAGAGCCCCAGCTCCAGAATGTATCCCAGCTCTGGTTTTACCCTGCTGAGCCCCACGGCAGAGATGGACAGACTCATCTCTGAGGCTGACAGGGAGAGAGAGCCCAAGCTGGGGCACGGTGCTATTATAGGGGCCACRCCACTGCAAACGTCAGGCCAGGACCACGTCCCTGTCTGTCCCCCCCGGCTGAGTCAGGAGGGCTGAGCTATGTCCAAATGTAGCTGCCGGTCTGTGTCCACCCCCTTGCCTGGTTCTCTCCCAGCTGGGGACCTGAGACCCAAGTTGGGGTGATGACAGCAGGTTTTGGAGGCTGAAAGCTGTGGCAGAGACCATGCTGTGCCTTCACCTTAAAGGAACTTCAAACATTTTGTTCCTGAAAGCAATTGGCATTCAGCTGGAGATAAGCGCCTCCGGCTGTCAGAGCCATAATTTGTATTTAGCGGAGAGAGAACGGAGCCGTTAGACAGAAACATCTTGTGATGGTGGGAGGGCTTTTTTCTTTTTTTGTTTTAAAAAAAACCAACACTTTCTAGCCTGACGTGCACTCCCCGAGAGCCTCCAACTGGATCTTGCAGTAAGCCAGGAACTCAGGGCTCACTCGCTCCATCRCGCGGGGGCCGAGGCCATGCCCATGCCTATACTAAGGCATGGAAAACCCGGTGGCCGTAATTCATCCCCCAGTCACCGCTGGAGTTTCAGCCACCCAGGGAGCAGCCAAGGGAGATGGCAGGGCTGCTTCTCCAGGAAAAAGCAGGCAGATGGCAGGGCTGCTTCTCCAGGAAAACAAGTTCCATGCTTCTCCACAGATGTTACCCGTTGCTCCTCAACCTTTGGTTATCTGACAGAAAACACTTGACCCACTGAAACATCACGGTACAGCCTGGCCCTCTCACATTCAGTACTGACCTCACAACTCCCAGGTGCTGCCCCAGCACTCCTACTGCTCACATCCTGCTCCTTGCTATAGTCCAGGTTTCACCCCATCCCTGCTTGCTTCAAACACACTTGAGCCACCTCAACCCACWGTGCCACTCCAGCAGACAGATTTTGGCATGGAGTGTGAGCCTTGGCCCTTTTCTTCACCACCACAGAAGCTACCAGATGTTCCCCTCATCCTTACTCTATCCATGAACTCTCACTGGAGGTCACAGTGGGATCCCCCCCAACCACAGCAGCTCCTCCAAAGGTTGCTATGCTCCYCTAGGATCCATGCCTGGGTGCTATGCTGAGCCCCTGGCAGCCATACCAAGCATCCAACACTTGCCTTGGGCCATGCCTTGGGCAATGACCACTTACGGGGGCTTGGAAACTAGCCCCACATTTGGCCACCTCTATCCAAAACCACCAACTTCTGCTCTTTTTTGCTCAAGCCATGAGATTCTTTGCTGTAGATGGGGAGGGARGCTAAGGCACCCCTGAAGGACACAGTGAGGGGAGATGGGGGCATCTGCAAACAGTGTACAGCAGCTCAGGGGACACAGAAGAGYGGGAGGAGGTCCCTGGGGACATAAAAAGCATCTGACAGCGTCTCCTGTGGCAGCTCCTGGATGCCAGCATATTTCTATACCAGCTCCTGCATGTAGAGACGCCAGCAGCACCCAGCCCACGCAGGTGCTGGGGGATGTTCTGCTCCCAGCCCACACTCACCTCCACATTTACCCTCCTAAGTGGCTGGAGGGGCTGCAGGACACCCTGGAGTGAGCAACAGGCAGGAAAGCCTAGAGCTATCCTGTCCATTCTCCCCACTAATGGTCATCCCAACACCCCATTTCCCCACAGCAGCCTCCAGAGAAGGACAGAGGCTCCCTGAGACCAGTACTGGGACCAGGATTTGGCCCTGTCTGGATGTTGCCAACCCTCCCATAGTGAGAGCAAAACAAGCAGTGCTAAAGACAACCCCATCAGACCCTAGCWCCAGGAACACAGAGATGACAGACCTTCAATTGTTGCTGTCCAGGAAACACAGTGTCCAGCTCTGAMTCTGCACAGCCCAACCTGACAGCACCACTGCGACCCCTTACACGGCCAAAGTCTCACTGCGCTCCCCATAAAAACACATCCTGTCCTGGCAAAATGCTGTTGCCCCCCACAAGATCTCTGATCCTGCCCACCAAGAGGTCTTTGGCTTGGGTGGACGTGCCCAGTGAGGATACTCTCCTGACCGGGGACCCTTTTGTCCAGATGGGCATGGGGAGGGGGAATTTCTGTACCGAAATGCATCCCGGTGCCGCAGTTTACCGTGCCAGAGAGGACCAGGTGCCGGCGGGTGACCCCGTGGGTTAAGGCACGCTCCCGAGGCTCAGCTCACATGCACAATGGTGGTAAAACACGACTCTGTCCCCGCAGAGCCTCCCTCCTTCCCTCCCACCTCTCTGGGATCAGCTGCGCCTTGCCACCGCTCCTCTCCCCCTTCTGCTCAATCATCCTCTCCTGCCTTCCCATTTAACCCCCTCGGGAGCGGTGGGGGTTYCAGGCAAGCAAAGGCATTCCTGCATCGTCCTTGCAAACCGGATGCCTCCAGATAAACCACGGCCACCCTGCCTTGGAGAAAACCACAGGCATTCCCCTGCCCTGCCGAGCCAGCCTACCCTCCATCCTCCTCTTGCAACCACACCAAAAGAAAAAAAAAATAATTAAATAAAGAATAAATCTTTGTTCCGGCCCCGCACATGACATCAGCCCGAGCAACCGCTGGGCGAGAGCGCCAGCTGAATAGCGATCGTTTGACATAATCCCTCCGCTCGACAGTCATCTAAGGGAACAAACCCACCCTGGCAACRGCACAAGG
Source organism: Malurus melanocephalus (assembly GCF_030028575.1). NCBI lineage: Eukaryota > Metazoa > Chordata > Aves > Passeriformes > Maluridae > Malurus > Malurus melanocephalus. The sequence continues at coordinate 1,115,000 of NW_026623345.1, forward strand.
TTTTTTTTGTTCCATCTCAGGGTGCAAGGTCACCGCGGGATGCCAGAGACAGGCGCTGATGGTTTAATGAGGACACAAGGTCGAGAGGCGGAAACCCACTTACCGAAACTTTACGAACACATTCATAGTCCAAGCTGTCATTTTTAAAGGCTCTAGTTTTATTTTAAACATCGCGGCTGTCCGCAGGCGGCGGCAGGTGCTGTGCGCCCGGCCGGGAGGCACTGGAGGGCGGGAGGAGGGTGGCGGGGCAGAAGGTGCCGGCTCGTGCTGGGGATGCCGCCGCCGCCGCCAAGGGATGCTCTGCTGGCGAGCACCCCCCTCCACCTCCTCCGGCACACCCAAAGGGCAGCTCCTTGCCAGCCCGGCAGCCGTGGTTGGTTCTGACCTCACTCCCAGGATGGCTCCGAAAGGGCTCCTCCGGTCGACGCGCTGCCACCGGGGAGCTGCCGTCCTTTGTGTGCTTCCCAGCCGCGCACAGAGGGACCCTTCAATGGAGTCACTTGCCGTGCTGTAATTTTCCTTTTAATTGGTTTCTTGATGCCTTCTCGTTAAACCGGCAGATTAAAACACCCCTGCTTAATCCGTCAGCTCCGGCATTCCTCTTCCCCGCTGCCGCAAGGCACCCGGCTGCCCAGTACCATCACATTCCCCACGCAGCCCCCGTCGAGGAGCGCAGGGAGCGCAGCCACGAGCCCCCCGGTGTCCCCAGAAACGACTCTGCTGACGCCCAAGGCTGAGCACCCGCCAGGCGAATCGGGTAGAGAGAAAAGTAGGGCGGCGTTGATATGGAAAAAAGTCACGTTAACCAATGTGCACCTCCCCAGCTTTTCCCGTTTGGATGCATGGGGGTCCCTGTATCCCCCTCACGGGGCTCCGGCACTGGTCYCCCGGCAGAAGGGGTCTGAGTGCCGCACTCCTGCCCGGCATCCCGGGCTCCCCATGGCGGCAGGGCAGCGGGACAGGGACGGTGCGTCCCCCGAGCCGAGCCTACCGCGCAAAACCTACTTCTGAGAAGTCACCTTCAGGCGCTCCAAGGAAAGCTAATGCCACCGCGTCCCCCCGTCTGTCACCATCACTCGCGGGCCACAGAGAACATCCTCTCCGGACACTCTACACTGAAATTAGGCAGCCGTACTGGGGACATCACCAGGCAGCTTCTGCATCCCACCCGCGGCAAGCAAAATACCGGGCGGGTGACGGTCCCCATCCCACTGCTTCCCGAGGGGCTGGGGTCCCGCCGGGCTCCGAGCCGGGTGGGTTCGGCGAGGCGCAGGTGCCGAGGCAGCGCATACCTCTCGGCGCGGCTCCAGAAGAGCAGGATGGCCGGCATGGCAGCGTATCCCGGGTTCAGTCAGGGAGCTGGTGGGGATCTTGTCGCGACGGGGCAGACAGAGACACCCGTGCCCGTGCTGGATGGCAGTCGCAGGCAACCAGGCAGCAATGTCATGACTACCCGCAATGAATCATCCCCTCCCCGAGCCCCCACACGCACCGCCCGCCTCCCCCTCCCCACCGACAGCCCCACTGGGGTGCCGGCACCTGCGTGGGGACGGGGTTAACCCTCCCCTCGCTGCCTCTGCCAGCACAGCCCCCGCTGCCAGCCCCGCCGGCGGCCGCCTCCTGCGTGGGCACAGATCAGGACCCCCGCTCAGAACCTCCCCAGAGAGGGTCCCCCATTTCCATACCCATGAAGTGTTGCCTCCTGTGTGGGGATGGTGTCAAGTATCACTTGCCATCACCCCTGACAGGGTCCCCCATTTCCAGACCTATCTGGCACTGACTCCTGGGTGCAGATAAGGTCAAGCCCCTCACAGCATCTCCTCAAGTAGGTTCGCCTCTTTGAAGACCCACCTGGCTCACACTTGTGTGGAGATGGGGTCAAGCCCTCCCCCACGCTGCCTCCCTGTGTAGGGTACCCCCTTTCCAGGCTCACCAGGATGCTCACAATGGGATGGGGTTAAACCCCTGCACTGCATAGATTGCCATGCTGTGCCCCCTGCCCAGCTCTACTGCGGGGCTAAGAACTTAAAGGGGATGGGGTTTAGGCCCTTCCCAAGCCCACAGGCACTGTCCTTTCTAGGGACTGTCACTCACATGGGAAGGAGTTCACCCATGTGTTGTGCCCCAGCACACGGATCCACAGGGGTCCAGAGGTGACCCCTTGCCATGACCCAGCCCCACTGGGAGCCACAGTCTGCCCCAAGAGGAAAGCAGGTTAATCCTTTCCTCCTGGTCAGCTCTACCCAGGAGATGCTGTCAACCTCTACTGGGGACAGCGGTTAACCCTTTCCATGCTGATCCCTCTAACCCTGTTACTGTCGCTTGGGTGAGAGGTTACCAGCTTTCTCACCAGCCAGTTCAGCTCCACTGGGATACATAGATACCCCCAGTTCAGTGGTGGAGGCGTATTGACCCCTTCCTGGCCACACCACATAGCTCAAASAGGGCACATTAATCCCCCCAAAGAGAAACAGGAGAGAGGGATTAATCCTCACCTCACCACCTCTCCAGCCCCACAGGGCTGTACTGCAACCCCATGGCAGGAGATGTTAACCTCTCTCTTCCAGCCTCACCTGGATGTGCTGTCAGTGTTATGGGGCAGGGAGGGATTAACTCCTTCTTGCCCTCCCCCRCTTCAGACCCACAGGGACATGTGGCCACCAGTGAGGGCAGCCCAGTTAACCCTGACCCACCAAGAAGCCCTGACAACCCCCAGAGATGTTAACTCCTTTCTCCCCCACCTTCAGCCCCACAGAGACTCCATTTCATGGTGACAAGACAGGGTGGCTAGCCTCTGTTCCCCACCATGAAGGGACAGAGGACCTAAGATCCCAGACTCACAGCAAAACCATCATCCCTTGGGGCAGAGAGGCTGATCCTGCCAGCCCCCAGKGACACCCTGCCACCTCATAAAGCAGAAGTTTAAGYCCCCACATCAGGACATACTGTCACWCCCTGGGTGCAGCGGGGTAAGTGCTTCTTYCCAGCCCCACAGGGACATGCTGTCACCTCATGGGCAGAAGGACCTTTTGCCTCCAGCCCCAAAGTGACAATCCATCACCCCTTTGGGCTGAGTCACTGAGCCCCCCAGTGACACTCTCTCACCCCTTGGGACACAGGGACTGTCCACCTCAGCCCCGCAATGACACTCTGTCAACCCTTTTGGGCCGAGAAAACGTCCACCTCAGCGCCACAGTGACATCCTGTCACCTCGCTGGGCTGAGGGACTGACCCTGCCCAATCCCACAGTGACATTCTGTCATCCCATAAGGCAAGGGARCTGACCAACCTCCGCAACTTCATGACAACAACTTGTCAACCCACAGCGCAAAAAACTGACGCCCCAGTCCCACAGCAGCACCTATCAACCCATGGGCAAGGGGAYTGACCCCACAGCAACACCCCCCGAGACAGGGGCACTGGCCCMCCACCCCACAGTGAGACTTTGTCACCAAAGACAGGTGACACAAGGCATTGGACAAGACCCCCGCCGGTCCCACAGGAACACCCCGCCATTCCCGGGCTGAGGGAATGACCCCCTCCCAGCCCCACGGCAACACTTGTCACCCCACGGCGCAGACAGTGACGCCCCAGCCCCACCGTGACACACGGCCACCCCCCAGGCCGGGGTGACATGACCGCCCCATCCCCACTGCGAACCGCCACACCCCGTGGTGCAGAGGCACTAATTCCCCCCAGCCCACGGCAAAAACTTGTCACGCCACGGCAGTCCCACAGTGACGCCCTGCCACCCCAAGGGGCAGGGGGATTGACCCCCACGGCCGCATTGTCGCCCCGCGGTGGCACAGCCGGGAGCGGGGTGCGGGGTTCGGTGTGGGGGTGCGGGGGCGGTCGGGGCCCCCCCGGCACTCACCGCTCCCGCTGTCCCGGGGCGCCGCGCTCGCTGCACCGCCCCCGCCCCCGCCCCCGGCCGCCACGTCAGGGGAGTCCCGCCCGCGCGCACCACGCCCCCGTTGGCCCGAGGGGCTGTCCATCGCCGAGCTGCGCCTCGCTGATTGGCTGTCCCTCAAGGGAGAGGCGGGGCTAAGGAGGGTCCCCGCTGCTCACCTGCCCGCCTCTCCCCCCGCGCCTCCCAATCACCGCCTCCCATTGGCCAGTTCAAGCCAGCCCCGCCCTTTTGGAGCCCTCTGATTGGTCGAGTGCTGGCCCTCTGMGGGATCCCCGGGGGGAATCTTCTGGAAGGGCCTGACGTCACCGAGGAGCCGCCCTTCCAGAAGATCAGGCCGTTCGTGTGCGCSCCCTCCCCCGCGGCTCCGGGGGCTCGGGGGGCTCGGGGGGCGGGGGATGTGACCCGGACCGGGACAGTACCGCGGCCGTGGGTGGTTCCCATTGCCCCCGGCATGCTGTGTGGGGCTGGGGGCTAGGCAGGAACCCTGCCCCATGCCCCAGGGCCTGGCAGCCCTTCAGSACCTAGGCAGGGCCGGAGTAGCGCAGAATCACTGAGTCAATGAGGTTGGAAAAAAACCTCTGAGCTCCAGTCCAACCTAAGGCCGGACACCACGCTGTCAACCAGACCGTGGCACTGAGTGCCGCATCCAGTCTTTTTGAACACCTCCAGGGATGCTGACTGCCACTTCCCTGGGCACTGCAAGGCCCAATCACCCTTTCTGTGAAGAAACTCTTCCTAATGCCCAACYTAAACCTTTCTTGGTGAAGCTTGAGGCTTTATCTTCTTTATTCCCTRGGAGAAGAACCTTACCCCCATCTGGCTACACCCTGCTGTCAGGTCATTGTAGAGAGTGTTAAAAGTTCCCCTTGAACCTCCTTTTCTCTGGGCTAAACACCCTGAGCTGCTCCCTCAGCCACTCTTCATCAGGCTTGTCCACCAAAACTGCCCACAGCTCTTGTTGCTCTTCTCTGCTGAAGGAGGTTTAAGGTTCTGGAAGCACTTAGTAGGGCCAGGAAGTCTGGACCCAGGATGGGAATTGTGAGGAGAAGGTGTCTGGAAGGCTCTGGAGCTGCCCTCTGCTGCTGTGCACAGTGTATGTCCCAGTGGGGCCRTGGGTGTGGGAGTGCAGGGCAGTGTGCCCATCCCTAGAGCCCTGCCTGCAGTGARCTGTGCCCTTCTCCATGTGGGGCTGGTGGGGATAAGTCCGTGAGGTGCTTAAAAAGGGCATTGTGGTGCTGGAATGAGTCTAGAGAAGGGCARTKGAACTGGTGAAGAGTCTGGAGCACAAGTCCTATGAGAATTGGCTGAGGGTCCTGGGGGTGTTTCRAGAAAAGGAGGCTCAGGGGAGYCTTATCACACTCTGCAACCCSCTGACATAAGGTTATAGCCAGATGGGAGTCAGTCTCTTCTCCCAGGCAACCAGGGACAGGACAAGAGGACAAAGTCTSAAGCTTYACCGGAGGAGGTTTARTTTGGATATCAGGAAATATTTCTTCAYRGAAAGGGTGATCAGACACTGGAAYGGACTGCCSARGGAGGTGATGAAGTCAGCTGTCCCTGGAGATGTTTGARRAAAGAYTGGAGATGGCAGTTGGTCTAAGATCTGCTTGACAGAGTAGTCTTTGATCATAGGTTGGATTCGATGAGATTCAGGGTCCTTCCCAATSTAACTGGTTCTGTGATTCTGTGGGGCATTCTGAGGTGTCTGTCGGGGGTGGTGGCAGAGTGTCCACTCCCCAGGAGCAAAGCCATAGTCAGATCAAACATCTGACATTATGGGGCTGCAGTCCTTATGCAACAGTGGGTGGCTGATGCTGTTTAGCCATGTGAGCCTGTGTGGAGGCTGACATTGTACTGTGCTTTTTCATTGTGGAAAAGCCACGGGGCTCCAAAGCCCTGGTCCAGCGGGAGACTCAGTGTTTGTGTTTAAAACAGTTTCTGCTCTGACATCAGTGCATCCCAGCTCCGCAGCAGCCGTGGCCATCTACCAGGGAAGCTGGGTAGCTGAGCCACACTGTTCCTGTGCAAAGCTCTGTCATGTCTGTGGTGGGGATGTGTTTGGGCTTTTGCCATGTGAGTCTTCCCCTTGATCTTTCCAGCACCTGGCCTCTGTTAGACTGAGAGTGAGGTGGCTCCTGGACCCAATGACCTGGATTTTGTCTTGGGAAACATGGTTGTCTTGAGAAGAAAACCCATCTCTTGATGCTGTCAGGTTGCTGTGGGGATAACATCCTGCCTCAACACCTGTCCGTAGACTGAGGGGGGAAACATCTGGTCGTGCAGGTGCTGCAGCTCCTGTGTRAAGCTGAGCACTGCTGTGAACGATTGAGGCTGTGTCCTTTTGCAACCCCTGTGTGCCTCCCCTTACTAATGGAATATTTGAGCAGGGTGCTTTGGAGTTCACAACTTGTCTGCCCCTTGTGGTTTGATCACAGCATCCGTCTCCCTGTCCTGCCTGGGCTGGAGCCTTCRTCTCTCCGGAGCGCCTGAGCAGGGTGTGAGCAGCCACCTGGGCTCCTCATTTCCCACYATGGTCTGTCTGTGGAGCCCCTCTGAGCTGGGAGAGTCTGAGTTCTCTGCGCACTGCCCGTGGAGCGGCTGAGTCATCGTGGTACTAAACCAGCACTTACTGTGGCCCATCTATTTTGCTGTGTTGTTCGGTGGCCCGGTCCCCGCGGCGGTGGGRCTCGTGCTGCGTGTCCCGCGCCGTGCCCATGCCCTGCCCTTGCAAATGCTTTTTGTTTCGGCTTTTCATCGCCGGGAGCATTGGAGGCCCCGGGGTGGGGGAGCTGGTTTCTGGCCGTCCCCGTGCTCACAAATGATCTGCTTGGTGTGCAGCCTGCCCGGGGACAAACAAGGGCTCTGGGCCAAGGGCTGGCTGTGGCCCCGCTGGACAGGAGCGGGGTCAGGGGTGACCACAGCCTTCCCTCCTGGGGTGCAGAGGGTGTTTTAACCAAAGCCACTCCTCCTTCGCAGYCGTCTCCCTTGATGGCACATCCGCACCCTTTTAAAGACACGCCGGGAAAGTGCAGGGAGGGGTGGCAGGAATAATTAAAGGTACKAAGCTGTTTCCATAGATGGAACAATTACATAAACTGGCTCTCTTCCGTCTGGGGGAAGAGATGACTGAGGGAGGCATGATGGGGAATAATAAAATCCTGTGTGGTGGGGGGAAGGAAGGTGAGCAGGGAAGGGTTGCTCGAGTTCCTGTAATAGGGCATCTTGTGTCAGTGACCTTTCAGGACATGAACACATTTTCTGAAGCAGTTTGGGATTAACCTGTGGAAATGGTGCCTTTGGTGAAGTGGTTGAGAGGAGGGAGATACAAGAAACTTGTCCGGGATGAAAAAGCAATTCAGCAAATTCCTGAAAAGAGAAATCCACGAGGGCTGATGAGCCCACTGATGGTGGTTCTGGTGCAGGAAATCCCCAGACTGCAGGAGTGAGCAKCATGATGTGTTTCCCTGGAGCTTTAGCTCTTCCCGGTGCTTTGTGCCTCACCTCCAGAGGTGATGGGAAGATGGGAAAGTGCAGCCTCAGYTGTTTTTCTATTAAAACATCATTACTTGGTGTCTGAAGGTTGGAGCAGAGGAGAAGRCCACTTAGCTCTGCAACCAGCTACCCAAGTGCCATGCCACTGTGAGGGACGTCTTTCTTAGGTTGCTTCCACCTCCTGCAAGCTGGATCTGGATCTCCCCATGRTTGAACAGATGGGGCAGGAGTGAGGCATTGGCTCCTTGCTGTGCTGGYCCCCTGTCCTGCTCAGACTCCCCTGCTCAGCACAGCATGGGGAAGTCTCCAATGTCTGTGGCTGGATGAGCTGGGGAGATGCATCTGAGGACACTGGGCTTGGCAGCAGCAGGGTTTGTGCTCTGTTCTCCAYGGCGAGAGCAGCACCCACGCATTTGGTGCTGTCTCTCCTTGCCTGTTCCCATCCTCAGAGATGTCGCCCGCCTTTTCCAGCACCCTGAGTTGCAGCAGGAGGAAAAGGCTGTAAGGAGAAGATCTTGCTCAGTATTTTTTTTTTTTTTTT
>NW_026623345.1:1122948-1152262 GCF_030028575.1 Malurus melanocephalus
TTTTTTTTTTTTTTTTTTTTTTTTTGGTGGAGATTAATGCTCCATTCCCTGCCTGCTGCAGTCCTGACTGTGGTCTGAGCCTGATGCCTCTCTAAGGAGATGCTGGTGGGTCACCTTCCAGGACAGGTTGGGCTCTCAGTTCCAACAGAAGTCACTGTTCATGCAGGGGAACCCTGTCCAGATGTGGAAAATTTCTTCCTTGGGGGTCATCCAGCCCCTGGCCTGTCCTCTGAGGAAACCACCAGCTCTTACCAGCTCCCAGTCACCCTGGCTGTGTTGGTAGCCTCAGYATGAGGTGGGCTTGTGCCTGCCCGGCATGGGGTAACTTAGATTGGAATGGTCCCCAGCAAGCAGGATCAGCCACAAGGTCAGCATATGCTGCTTGGGGCTTTATTCAGGCTGACCTTGCAAACCACCAAGGACGGTTGTTGCAGCACTAGAAGAGCTTGTTCCAGCAGCGTCTTCTATGTCCTTGTGGTGCCATGTGTCACCAGAGCCTGACTGGCCTCCCCGGGCATGTAGGRGGAAGGGGGTGGAGGCTACTCTCGGCCATAATGATGGTGTTCGGTTTGTCCTCCCCGGCTGGGGCTGAGGATGGTGGCCGCTGTCTCCCCCTGCCAGCGCCGCCGGCGGCAGCCGAGCCGGCCGCTCCGCTCGGCTCTCCGCACCTGCGGGGGTGGCATAATGAGCCATGTCCTTGTCTCAACCTGTCGCTTCCTCTCCCGGCAGCGTCTGTGCTGCCAGCTGGGTTATTTTTTTCTTTTTCATCTTTCATTTTTTTTTCTCCTTTCTTTTTTTCCTTCCTACCGCTATTCTTGCGTGGTTCCCAGCCGGGGGTTGGCAAGCAGCCCTTGCTGGAGACCATCTCCCGGGCTGACCTTCGCCAGCCCCCTCGRATGAGCACAGCAGGGCTCTCCTGCCACCCGTGTCAGATGTGCGGGCGGCATGTGAACGGCTCTGTGTGGCACTAGGGAGCAGTGTGTGGGAGGACTYCAGTCTTCTCCAGTCCCCTGCTGTCCCCACCTGTGCTCAGGCTCTGCTGGAGTGGCCAAATCCTGAGGGCAGCAGTGGGTGGGAGGAAAAGGCAACATAAGGGATGCTGCAGTGCCTTTGCTGTGGTAGAGCCTGGGGAAAAGAAATGTTCCACTAGGCAGATYCTGCTTCTGGACACTTTGCTTTGTCCTGACCTAGCCTGCTGTCTCTCTTGCTGAAACCACCAACACAGAGGTCTAAACTGGGCATGCAGAGTGYGTGGGTGGAAAAAGCCCCTTGTGGAGCCGTCTCTTTGAGCCCTGTATCCAGCCAGGTAAAAGAGGAAAGGCAGTGTCCCCACCTCAACCTGGCGTGCTGRAATGTGGCAATTTGTCCCAGACTGCTGTGGGAAGCAGCAGCCGGCAAAAGTTTAGAATCTAGAGTGTCTTGACTCTGGTTGAGATGCTACCTAGCAAGKCAGGATGATGATAAATGAGAGCCAGCAGCACCCCCACAGCCCCTGACATCCTCCTTGCCACTCACCTCTGACCTTCACATCTCCCTGGAAGGGAGGCCAGCTGCGCCAGGGAGCCCAAATAGCGTCAGTCACCCCTGGGGATTCAACTGCACGTGGAGGACATGTGTTGAAGTTTAGGTTGGCTCTGTTTCAACTTCCAGCCTTTTGCCCTGCTTTCATCACCAAAGCAATCCTGCAGCACTTGGTTCCTCCTAGGCATGKCTTTCCCAAGTTACATTCTGACCAAGTTGTTTACTTCGTTTCTCCTGGGGATGTTGATCTCTCCAAGTTACATTTTGATCAAGTTGTTTCTGCTCCATGTTTGGCTGCAAGGGCCCTGAGTCTTTCCAGGGTCTCCAGCCACCACACCATTTAGGAAATTTTGGCCTGGAAATGTCCTGAGTCCATGTTCTCCAGGACAGTGGTGTTCCCAGGTGCTCCCAGCAGGGATGCTGTTCCTGAAAGTCATAGCTGGAGGTGGGTGTCCAGGCTGGAGACAAACCCTGCTGCATCTACTGCAAGTGTGTCTGATTCCTTTCCTTAMCAGATCCACCTGGTGCCTAATTCTTAATGTACCAAATGAGCTGTGAGGAGTTCATCAGGACAGCAGGTGGTGCCCAGTTGACTGCTRTAGGAAGCTTAATACCTATGTGCTACCAAATGTGTGACCTCTAGAATAAAAATAAAATTATTACAGGGGTTGTCTGCAAGGAGAGTTTTCTGATAGAGCGGGCAAGCTTCCCTTTGTTTTGGTCTTGGCTCTTCTCCATTGCCTACCAACCCTCCTTCCCTGTGTCTGCCCCGGCCCTATGGCAGGTGGTCTCAGAGGGATGCAGGTAATGTTTTTCTGGGAGCAGAAGATTCCACTGGTGCTGCCGTGATGCTGGTTTTCTTCTCTGCCTCCCAATAGCCTATAACTACAATCTGTCTGATTTGGCTACTTCCTGAGTATCCCATCTCCTTGGTCCAACAAGATTACAGACAGTGAGCAGGTAAAGCCATGAAGATCCCTGTGCAGAGGAGAAAGGAGTGCTGGAGGATGCTGAGATGGCCCTGTCTTGTCTTCAGAAACAAAAGGAGACATGTGGAGCTGCCTGACTTGGGGTATCTTGACTCAGTCTCAWGGGGTTTTGTGCTTCTTGGCCCTTGGACTTGTTGTATGGCACCATGCTCATTGTATGATGGCTCTGCAGATCTCCAGGTCAATGTCTGCTCCTGACAGAAAACAGTCTTGCCTAAAGCTTTTCATCAGGAGCCCAAGATTTCAGCCAGTGTTGATGTTGARCTGGGAGGGAATGCAGAGCTGGGGATGCTGGCAGGGGTTGGCTGAAGTGGTGTTGTGGCTGGAGGCTGGAGSAAGGAGGCTTTTCCTCCCTGCCTGTTTCTCTCTTGGAGGATGGGGAGATGTGGCTGGGTGTGGAGGTTATGTATAAAATAGGGAGTGGTTAACAGTCCCACCATCTGCRAGTTAAGTGCCTTTCTCATGTCCYCTGATCCAGAGAGMAGTCCTTGGGGRTTTCAGTTGGATGTGGTCTCCCTGRGCGCCTATCACAAGATATCTGAGCACATTCATCCTTTCCTGCCTGGCAGGTGAGTAGTGTCTGTAGTGGCTGACTTCTGCTTGTGTTTTTGCTGGATGCACTGCTCTGTTCTTTGGGGAAAGGAGACTGGTTTTGTCCAGATGGCCTCAAAGGTGTCCACTAACCTGTCAAGGTATCCTTCTCCTTCCACACTTGCTCAGCTTGGAGAGGCCCAACCCAGAGAGGCCAGATCCCTGGGGATGCAGATATCTGGAAGCCCTGCACGGCTGACCAACAATGTGCAGCACTGGGGCTCTCATACCCAAAGCTATGTCCTGTTTCCCATGGKGAGAACTGAAGAGAGGATTCAGCCCGGCACACGATGCCAGACCTCAAAATAAAGCTAATACATCCAAGTATCAAGTACACACAAAGAAAATACATCCAAGCCTGGTCAGGGATGATGGTGGGTGAAAGTAAACCTTTGCATTCCCCCACTTCTGATTTGCTGAGAGAGACAGCATAGTGAGGGAAAAGCTATAGTGCTGGGTAATTAGGGAGTAAATGAGGAGAGCAGCAGCGTCTCCACATGAGAACAGGATAGAAGAATTAATGCTTCAGAAAATCAGTCCCAAACTGACTCCCTGCTTTGTTTCAACTTTCAGTAAGGCAGGGGCACTGAACGTACAGCTTGGAGGATGGGGAGTGGGAGGGAGGTGGAGAGCAGAAATTGCTGCTGCTGGGAAGGAACAAAACCATAGAAGGTTCAATGTACTGGGCCTGGGGAGAGAGGCTGAGTTGCACCATGGGTACCCGGGATTGCTGCCACACAATGATGGAGGCAGAGTTCTTTGGCAAAYCACCTTCTTTATAAAGTATTGCTCAAGCTGGAGTGGGACCGAATGATCTGTGTTTGTGGAGGAGAAGGGTTCAGTGAGGGAGACAGCAGGCTGGGTCAGGACAAATCAGCAGTCTGGGCACATACAAGTGCCTGTGTCTAGTCTCAAATTCTAGATCAGGTTGAGGAAAAAATATGAATATTTAAAGTCAATTAGGAAGAGCAATCATTGAGGGAGCAGGCAGGGAGATGATGCAGAGTGAGCGCTGATGCYTTTGCTTCTTTGAGGTGTGTATCCAGTGTCTGAATCCCTGGGTCACTCTGAGGTGAGGGTTAATGCCCACTGTAGAAAATGTTTTCTGTCCAATGCAGATGTTGACACATATCTGTGCAATTCGAGGGAGGGACTGAGCTRGGCACCTGTTCTGCAGGTCCTGGGGTACCTGCAGGTGCATCAGTGTCTCACTCCTGTGTGAGGGGAGGGACTGGGGATGTGTTGTGGATCATGGATGCCAGGATCTCTGACCTGGCTCTGGGTTGGGAAAGGGTCTCACAATGATGTGCTTGTGGATGCCACACACACTGTGGTGGCTGCTACCACTGCACCACAGGTTGGTGCTGCTGAGTGAGTGGGAGGGAAGTGGAGATGGGATGTTTTCTTGGGCACCTCGAGGGACTTGCAGTTATTCTAGGAAAGGTAATGAGCTGAATTCACTTCATCTCCCAGCTTGGTGCAGTGGCTTGTCCCACACTCAGCTGGAGTTATATAAGGACACACTGGCAGAGCGGGGTTGTGCTRGGGCACAGTCAAGCACCACTCTGCCCCACTGCTTCCTGACCATGCCTGTGTCTGCCCGGTGTGTGCTGGGTCAGCAGAGCCTGTGCATTGTGAAGTGTGTCAGGCATGTGTACACATGTGTCAGGCTGCATCTGCTGGGGGTTGCACACTGGTGTGCATTGTGACACATGTGGCACCTGTGAGCCTGTGCTTCCTGGGGAGTGTTTGATGCGTGAAAACTCCAAGCCAGACTTTTTGGCTTAGTAATGGAGGTTTCTGCCCATGCCCATCCCATATGGATGTGTCAGTGGGTATTTACACACTGCCTGCAATGCACGTATGTGACCCCCATGCCTTGCACATAGCAGGACCTTCCCCCATGCCTTGCACATAGCAGGACCTGCACAGCTTCTGCCGAGTCCAGCTTAGTCTTTTTGGGGTGGAGTGACCTGTCTGGCCATGGTGAAGGTTTTTGCTACAGTAGCCTCCCTGTGTAAGGGTCTTCACTGAACCAAGGGGACAAATGTGGCTGTGAGTGTTTGTATGTGTGCTAAGGAGGTATGTCCCATGTGAGTCTCTGGTTTTGGAACCAAAAATGGAGAGGGGGCATTTCCCCCACCCAGGCAATATGGGACACCTCAATGTATCTGCCCCAATCAGGGCTTCCCTCCTGTGGAGCTGGGATTTTCCTTTGAGGACATGCATGGGAGCAGACTGTACTTCAGTTTGGTGGTGAAGAAGTCGGCTGGGGGGGCCGGAATTCCTGGAGGGGGTAGGGATGGTCGCACGTGTCTGCCACACATGTCTGCCTGCGCGTATGTTTGCATGTAAGGGCAAAGCTTCCGGAGAGGGTGAATGAATGAGGCAATTCACTATTTCAGCTCTGGCTCTGGCGAGGCTTTTCCTTTAGAGGCAGGCGTGTGCCAGTGTGTGGGCTCCTGCCTGCGTATGTGCGTGGGCTCCTGCCTGCGTGTGCAGGTGGGCATCGAGGGGGCTTCGGGAGATGTTTGCCACGTCAGGGAATTCACTGCGGGGGCTGCCGTGCGCCCCCGCAGTGCTCGCTGCCTTGTCTGCATAGCGCAGCGTTGTGTAACTTCCGATGCCCCACCGGATCTCCTTACCCGGCAGAGTGGGATGCTCGGGCTGCCCTCCCTGCCTGCTGCCGGGAGCACTTCCCCTCACCCAAATGGGATGAGGAGGGCAGTCCTAATGTCCCGTGTGCCTTTCCTCTGCACCGCAGGGGTATCCCGGGACGACAGGCCAGCTAAGGCAGACAGAGAGACTGGCTGCCGGGGAAATGCCCTTGGCAGCCAAAAAATCAGGAACCATTTTCTCGGGTCTTGCAGACTTGTGCCCCTCAAACCAGGTGTTTGCTCTGCAAGTGGTGAGAGTGGGGCATGATTCTACCCTTGTTTGCACCCCCAAAGGGCATCTCTGCTGCTGGGGATCCCTTTATGCCAGGTCTGTGAGACCTGGGCTGAGACCCAGCAACTCATCTCATACAATGCTGGGCAATGGTGAGAGGACATGGGGCTGGCAGGGTTCATCGTGCCTGGTGCCCAGAACCCTTTGGAGGTRTCCAAGGGAGACGGGGCAGTTTTGTTGCTGTGGGAAGCAGAAGAGTGGATCTGCCTGACATTTTTATCTCTCTACCACTGCGTTGCCATGCCAGTACTGCCGTTTCCATGCCAGTACAGCTGTTTCTATGCTGGTGCTGCCGTTGCCAGGCTACGGCGAGGGTGTTGGAAGAGCACATCAAGTTCTTTTGAAGATGAGAGGATGGGAGATGAAGCTGGGATGATGCTGTGGCTTCTGAATCCTGCCTTGGTGCTAGCCTAGGACAAATGGGGCACAGACTATCACAGAGGGGGCTAAACAGTGACAGAGTTGTTGCTCCCTGTAAGAGTTGGTGTGATGGATGAAGACCCTAGGGCTGGGTCCTGGCAGGTCACTGGGCTTGTGGTGCTCACCTGACTTTGCCTGGAGCTCCCRTTTTTGGTCTCTGCTCACCTGGAATTGCTTAATGCTCCCCTGGTATTGCTCTGTATTCCCCTGATACAGCCTGGTGCTCCCTCAGCATTGTGTGGTGTTCCCACAACATTGGCTCGTGCCCCTCTGGCAGTGCTCAGTGCTGTCCCAGCATTGCCCAGTGCTCCCCTGGCATTACTCAGTGCTCTCCCAGCACTGCCCACTGGGGCGCTCATCCATGCTCCCCCAACATTGCCCAGTGCTCCTCCCAGCATTTTCCACTGCTCAGGGTGATGGAGGGATGACCTGGCAGCAACCTGGTATGTCCATGGTGGTGTTTTAGCCACTGAATTTATAGTCATCCAATAAAGAAGCTAGGATTATTTGACAAACCTTGATGAACATATGGMCATGAAATCATGCTGGGTTACAGCCTCTTCCTTAATTTTTTTTCCTGCACTATCCTGTGCTGTGGTCCTGCTCTTGTAAGCCAATATGTTCAACTGATGGGACTCCTGGCTACAAGTGTTGGGGACTTCCTGAACTAAAAATGATGCTCCTTTGCAAACATCYTCCTGGGCTTTATGGTCTGGAGTGCACAAAGATCACTTGGGTGTRCTCCCCATGCATGAAGCAGCCTGTGCGCTCCCATAGCTTAATGTGGCAGCTGGCCTGGAATGTTTGTACCACAGTTATGCTGCAAAAATCTTGGCAAAGTGGGTAGAAGGGTGGTAAAGTTCAGATGGATGAGGCAGGGTGGCCYAATCAATGTATCCACTTGAGTTGTGGCTCTGTGCACTTCGCTTGCTCTTCATGCTGCTGCCAGCTCCTAAAGCACTAGATGACCCCCCAMAACAGATTTGGTACCTGTTGGCTTTGGGAACAGCTCATGTGGTGAAGTCCCCTCCTTCTGGGAAAAGGGATTGGTCCCAGAGGATGCTGAGCCCCTGGGCCTTGGCATCCTCTTCTCCTTCCTTCGATTTTTGTTGTGTGACAAGTGGTTACCTGAKAGCATTGCTGTGGGCTGGGGCCTCAGAAGAGATGCCATGAAGTGGGGCCATTTCTCCACCCTCTGAGGCCTGCCCTGTGCAGGCAACTGCTGGGCATTTTCCCATGTGTGGAAGATGTTGTCTGTTCTGCAGGACTCATGGTCTCCGAGCCAGTGCCTGGCTGTGCTGTTGGAGCCAGGGCAGGACACTCCCTTGGCTGAAAGTATTTTCTCCCCAAAAGGGAACCAGCAGTTCCTAGTTCCCCGGTTCTTGTCCTGTGTCTCACCAGTACTTGGTGTCCCTCCAGCAGAGAGGGGKAGCATTACCAGAGCATCCCACCTAGCCTCCACCTTCCCTCCACCCATCTCCATCCAGCCCCCATCCCTCCACCCCCATGCTCCAGCCTAAATAATTCCTCCTCTGCCTGGCGGTGTGCAGACTGCTCTCCTGTCCTTCCCTTAGTCATCGCTCAGCCAAGTGAGACAGATATAGTTTTGTGCGGCTCCTCACAGATCAGTCACTCCAGCCCCCGGATCATTTTCCTGCTGGGTCACGGGGTTCTCCATGCTGAACATGAGGTGCCTCCCCCCTTTATTACTCCCATCCTTGCTGCTAAAGCCCCAGGCCCCACTCCTGAGGAGTGAATGGCCCCATTGATGCTGTGTGGGTTGGCAGATAACCCAAATGGATCTCTGTGTCCCCAGTCGGCTGAGGGCTKGGTGCCTCTGCCTGTGCCAAGCACAATGCTCATTTTTTGGAGTGGCTCAGATCCAAATCCCTGCTTTCCAGGTACTCTGGCTGCCTTCCTCTTTCCCTGGCCAGCAGGATATGTCTTGGCCCCGCTGAGCTCCCACATTAGATGCTTTCTTATCAGTGTCCCATGACTTGAGGGTGAGCTGAGAGGACTATGTGTGCTGTCTTATAGGTCCAGGGGCATATCCCAAGCAGAGGGGGGATACTGGGATGCACAGCATGCACATGSCATGAATAGGGGTGATGGGGCACACATGGACATGGCATGGCACTGTACAGCTGCCCACTGTGCTACCCAGAGGGACCATCACCAGCTGCTCCAATGCTAGCCGTGGCGCTTGGGTATGTGCAGCCAAAGTGGAAAGACAGGTCCTGCCCTTTGCTGTATCCCAAATAATTTCACTCCCTGTTCTGTTTGGCAACCAACAGCCCCTGCCACACCAGCCCCAGTGCCTGGTAGGCAGTGGGGTGCAGAGAGGAACATGGAAGTCCAGGGCTGGGGCCAGTTCCCAGTCCCACTGTAATGCCAGGGCAGTAGGACCAGAGAAGTRAGGAGGCAGGCAACAAGTGCTGTTAGTGCATTGCTCCCGTATGGCCTTGCTCGGGGGCATGAGAGGACCTGGACACCCTGCCTGAGTGTTGTGTGGGCTGCCAGGATGAGTCACAGCAAAGCTGCTGTGGGAACAAGAAACTTGCTGTGCTTGGCACTGTGCTGTGCCCCCCCTGACCCCAGAGCACCCTTTGCACCACGCAGACACCTCGTGTCACCCCACGCAGCCGTGCTGTGCGGAGGAAAGTGGGAGAGAGTGTGCTGGGAATGGGAGGGAGTGTCTGGCAGTCCTGCACTGTGTCAGGGCCACCGAGCCAGCAGTGTGGGGGTGGCGGGAGCTGGTGGCACAGTGTGCGGCTTGGAAAGCATGCATAGGCCCTGTGTGGGCTCCTGTGGGTGGCCTAGGACATGTGCATTTCCTGGGAGAGGAGCACACCCTCTCCATGCTGGAGTGCCTGTGGAGTTGCGTCCTGTTGGGGCACATCATCCAGCAGCTGGCAGTGGTCTGGGTACGTGCTGGGGACGGGATGCCTTTTCCCCATTCGGGTCCCAAACCGCTCCCTCCAGACCGCCCTGTGGATTCAAGCAGCATGTGACTGGTCCCAGCAGGTGGTGGTGGGCATCGCTGTCCTACTCCTGCCACCACCTCTCSTGCCAGGCTTAATTTCCATCACTCCATCAATCTTCCCAGACAGGTTACAGTGCCTGGCATGGTCAGACCCTCCGGCTATTTTGGGGGTGCAGTGGCTGTGTATAGAGGAGGGGGTGCCCAGAGCTCCTGCCAGTGGACAAGGAGAGGAGGGGGCTCTGACCGCCCATGCAACTCATGGGGAAGGGGTGCCCTGACTCAATCCCTCTTCTCCAGTGCCCAAGATCTCCCATCTCCAGGGKGCTGTAGAGAATGGAGCCACCCCTGCAGGAGCCTGGGGCTGCCCGGGCTCAATCCCAGCTCCCTGGCAGGGGGTGTGGCCCTCCATTCACAGCCAGGGGCATATAACCAGGGAGAAGCGTGCTATGAGGCAGAGGTTGGAGTCAGAACTAGGTTTGCGGTAGGAGGGAAGGGGGGTCACCAAACAGCCTACAAAATGATTTCGGGGTATTGAAATGAGTCCCTAGGCCCCCTCTCCCTGCATCCTTCCTCCCTGGATCCCTGCTCCCTCCCTACAAGCGCTCTGCGTGTTCCCAAGTGGCACTGCCGGCGACCGGCGTGAAGCAGGGGCGACACCCCGTGGCCACCTCTCTGCTGCGGGAGACACGCACACATTTCTWATGGCCCCTTGCAATCCTTCCCAGCCCACTCACCCCCCCAGTCCTTCCTCAAGTCTCCGCAGAGGGCCCTGGTGTCCCTAGGAACCCTGATTCGGGGTGGGGTGGGGATCACTTCTGGGTAATCCAATCTCCTCATCCCAGTTCTGTGCTCCCAAATCCTCTCAGCTTTCCCACCTCCTTTCCCTGCTTGCATTTGGGGTGATGATGCTAAATGGGGACATTTATCCCTGCTCTGCATGGTCACTYCTGCTCTGGCCTGGTAGGGGAAGGATGGTTGGGGCCACCAGGGTGCCACTGCCTCCAGGGGCTGTGGCTGCTGCTTTCCCTGTCACTGTCACAGGCTGCTCAGAGATCTGCCTTTTCTTGCCAGTGGTCTCTTGACTGATCCTGTGGCAATGATGGGATGGGGCTCTGACATCTTGCTCCARTGATAATCAAGTGCCAGGGGCTCATGGGGACACTGCCCAGTGGGACCCTCTGGTCACCTTCCTCCCCTCTGTGTCAGCACAATTCTCCTGAAAGTTGTGGGGCTTTGGTGTCAGCTCATTGTGGTCACTTCCYCTCTGGATACACCAGACCTGAGGGCCCCTGGCTGAGTGCAGGGGAGCCCTGGGGACATGCAGASGTGTCCAGGCTTGGAGGAGGGTGCTATCCTGCACACCTGAGGTGCACAGMCAAGTACCCATCGTCCTCAATAACTGAGTTTTTTTTGAAGGGATGACAGCCCTGTGCAATGAMCCTGCAGCCAGGCAGAGGGGGTGACCTCAATAGAGAGTGAGGCACTACTTCCCCCCCATGTCCTGGGGCCCCCATGGGGCAGCACTCCATCACCTGTGCGTGGCTCCTGAGCCAGTGGATTTGCCAGTCCCTTCCCAGGTAGAGGGACCACCTGGGTGAAAGGTGGCCAATACTTTGACCACTGCCTGCTGTGAAATACAGGAGGCAGAGCTGCTCCCCAGGACCCCAAGACTCTGCCCCTGGCTGCAGGCTGGGTGATGCTGGACCAGAGCCCTGGGGCTAGGAACCCCCAGGTGGGGAGCACAGCACAGTGCATGGTACTTGGTGGTGGGTGACAGGTGTGGGACAGCAGGTATGTGAGCTGCACAGACACTGTCAATTCAACAGGGCTTGAGAGGGTTGGGCTGGGCAGCTGGTTCTTGCCCCAGCCTTAAATCCCATGTGAGCATCCTGATCCTTTGGTTTGAGGTCTTTGGGATCACCATGGGGACGTTTGCACTGCTGTTAAGGGAAAAGTTTGCAACTGTACTCAGTTTGCACCAGCATTCAGAGAGATTTGGGGAGAGGTTTGCACCATCATGCAGTGAGAAGATTGCGCAAGTATCCAGAGAGAGCTTTGCACCAGGTTTCAGGTGTTTAGGTTTGTACCATGTTCAGGGGAAGGTATCCCCCAGCATCTGGATACAGGTTAGTCCCAGCATTAGGGAGGGTGGTCTGCAGACAACAGAGACTTTCTTGGGACAGTGTCCCTGAGATCAGCAGTTTTGAAGGACCAGATGACATCTAAGAGAAGCCACAGCAACACCTTGCCCATTTACCCTTCATACCTCTCTCTTTTCTGCCCAGACCTTGATGCTGTGGAGACATGGCTGGGGCACACTGCTCCATGGTGGTCACTCAGCAGGGATCTATGACAGCTGSGAAGCTGGTGCTGCAGTGGTGGCAGCCCTGCAGGACACAGGYCACCATGGGTTCCTCTGGCCCTTGATAGCCAGTTCCCCAGGGACTGTGTGCCCTGGCAGGGGTACCAGACTGCTGCAGAGGGTAGCAGGATAGGCTGGGGCTGGGAGACCTGCTTGTGCCTTGTTCTCCAGGTGAAAAGCTGGGTGCAATGTGGGGTTGGATTACACTTGTGAGTTTCTGCCCTCAGTCTGGATCCTGTAGGGTTTGGGGGTGTGGYTTTGGGATACTGGCAGCGGATGCTCCACTCCGAGGGCCCTCAATCCTATGCTCTGTGCCAGCTTGCTCTTCATTTCCAGCAGACGGAGCAATAACACAGTGATTTAACATCATCTCGCCATGAGAGGGCTTCCCTGGGTTTCCCTCCACTGACAGAGCCTGCATCATCACCAATCCATGACATCCCACTATCGAGCACAAAATCATCGTCAGCTCCCCCTTCCTGCAGAYGTCCACCCTCTTCCCCAAGGTGATGAGTGCCTCTCCCAGGTGACACAGCTAATTTTACGGCTAATCTGGTTCTCAGAGCCTGAAATGCTTGCTGGATTTTCTCTGTGGGTGAGCTGGAGACCACTGTTGTGGTTTGTACGCAATGGTAACCCGCTGCGACTGTGGGAGTGGGCTCAAATGTCCAAGTCAAGCTTTTTCTGGATGCAAGGGTGTCCCACTGTGGCCGTGGGAGTGAGCTCAGATGTCCAAGTCAAGCTTCTGGCAGCAAGCTCTGCATCCCCCCTCCTAATTCCCTCCCAGATCCTCTCCTCAAAATCCCATGCCCCTCCCAGCTGCAGCATAGGCACTGTGCAAAGGAAGACCCTCCAGCCTGGTGAGCCCCCTTTACTGGCAGCCTGGTTCCCACAGACCGTGTGCTGCCAGCCACAACTGCAGCTTTCCCTGGGAGCTCTGTGGATGTGACTAGCTGGAGCATTCCAGCCATGGGGGCACTCTCTTGGGGAACTCTGGTGTCTCTGTGGGGTTATTTTGGATTTTCCAACTGCTGCAGACAGCCTGTTCCCAGCACCCAGCTGTCTCAAGTGCTCAGTGCTCCGTTCTCAGCATCCAGTGCCTCTGAAGGCAGGGACCACATTCATCCCAGGGGAGGGGTGTCCCTTCCACTGCAGTGTTTGGGGTGGTTCCAGGACCAGCCAGGCACTCTCCTTAATGTCTGCCTTCCTGGGGAGACATGGGCCACCCTGAGTTTGCCAGGTYCTGGGCACATCTGCTGTCTTCCCCCCATCACTGTTTTAGGATGCTCTGGGGACAAGAGGCCAAGTCTGTCTGATCGGACAGTGACCTGAGTCTGGGGTATTTTAAACAATAGACAGCTGTGGGTCCYAAGAAATGCCCTCAGAGAAGCCAAAATCCCTAAAAGCACACCAGACAGAGGCTAGCTGGACACAGCTGTTTAATGGATGTATCTCAGTACAGATAGGGAGCTGCAACCCACGCACCCACGGCCGCCTCCTCGCCATGGCTCTGGCCACATCTCGGACCTGGCATCCGAAATATCCCCATTGGCGCGCTGGCCACATCTCGGACCTGGCATCCAAAATATCCCCATTGGCCTGGCATGCCAGGGTGGTAGAGGAAGATGTCGTGGCACTGGTGCGCCTCCTGGTCTTGCAGTGGGAGAGACCCTGGAGAGGGGAGCTGTGCCCTGGCTGGGGGAAGGGGACTGGCTGGGCTGATGCCCCCAGGGCATCGGGGATGGAGGTGAGGGAGTGACCAGGTTGTTGCAGGTGCATCACTGGTCTGTGTACACCCCGGGGCCTTCGGCTGAGGCAGGGCACACCAGGCAGGGAGAAGCTGAGGGCACTGCAGGGAAAGGATTAGGGGGGCAGGGAGCAGCTGCWGGGGCTGCGGTGGGACCTGGGCATCCCAACCCCTGGTGTGTTTGGGGCAAGGTTTCTGGGCTCCCTGCTCCTTCACTTGTGGGCTGAGTGCATCTAACTACCTTAGGGCTGCCAAGCACCAACCCGGTCCAGTGAATGCCTCATTCCTGTAGCTGACACCTGTGGGGGCTCTGGGCTCTGTCTCCTCCTCCTCACCACCCGCTCTAATGCTCCCAACGAGGTGAGGTCACCCACTTGATGTGGTGGGCAGAGAGCAGAACTGAATGGAGTTGGTGTGGAACTGGAATGGTGAGCAGGCGAAGAACATCCCTTGCAACTGGGGGTACAGGAGGGGCTGAGGGATGCAGAGGAGTGCTGCCAGCAAGGTCAGATGCATAGGAGGCTTTCCCTACATCTGACGTTGCCTTCCCGCCCCTCTGATGCTTTCTGTTCCCAGAGCTCTCTCTCACACCATCACTCCTGGCGTTAAATAGTTGGTCGCCAGCAGGGAGGGGCTGAGCCATGCCAGGGAACAGTCTCCCAGACACAACCATGGGCCGTGCAAGGATGGACCGACTGGGCTCCAGCCCCTGGTGGAGCAGGGCAGGGATGTGAATGACCCCAGGAGGGGTCAGTCACATTCCCCAAGGATCCACCATGCCAGTGAGCTGAGGCACTGCTTGCCGCAGACCTGCTGCCCGTGGCACACAGAGGCTCAGCCATGAGCCCCATGGTGCTGTGGGAGGCTGGGGGCACACGGATGCTCTGGGTTCTGCTGTCACCCCACAACTACCCAGGGCAGRCCCTGCTCTGTCTGYGGGTCCTGGGATCAGGTCCTGGCAKCTGTGGGGGTGCTCTGGGATTGGGGATCATGGGGGCAGCACATCCCCTGCCTCTTGTGCCCCATGGTGACCCCAGGCATGGGACTCTTCCCCACTGTGGTCCCTCCAAAGTGGGGGGGAGGGCAGTGGGGACACGCCCTGCCCCGCCCAGCTTCCCCCCACCAATCAGAGACCTGAGAACCGCTCCCGCTCCCTCAGCCAATCAAAGCCCAGCACCCAGCCTCTTCACAGCCAATCCAAGGGGGGGGGGTGGGGCAAAAGGCAGCATGGCCACTTCCCCGCCAGCCAATCGGTGCCCGGCTGTGCCCACGGGGAGGGAGGGCGGGGCAGGTCAGCATGGCGGGCGTGGCACTGCGCCCTCGAGGCGCGGCCGGGTCTAGGCGGGGGGCTGCAGGTGCAGGGCTGCGCTGTTGGGGCGTGCGGCCAGGATGTAGACGACATTCTCCCGCAGGAATCCAGGCCAGTCAATGTTCCTGTGGGCAGATGTGGGCTTGTCAGACACCCAGGAAATGCTACACCCTCTGGGTCACCCCGCAAAATGGGGGTGTCTACAATCCCCCAACCATCCCTGCCTCACCTGGTCTCGTCCTGCTTTGTGGCTGGCAGGATCTTCTCCGGGCTCTTGCCATTCCTGCTGCTGGCGGGGCTGCCCTCTGATATGGGGCCCACATGGCTGATGCTGTGGCAGGGAGGAGGATGCTCTTCATCCCCACTCCTTGCACTGCAAATGGTGGTGGTGGGGGAAGAGGGTGCACAGGGATGAGAGGCCATGGAAGGGGAGCTGGCGGGAAGGGGGAGCAGCCATTTGTGTGCTGAGCCGCTTTGGTAGTTGTTGGGGCTGTGGTGGGAGTCTTGGACGGGTATCACCCCTACACCAGGGTGGGCATCCCCTTACCTGACGTTGCAGGACAGCATCTCCTTTTGGTGCTTGCGGAACCAGGTGTGCCGGGCCTGGCGGCACTCGCCCTCCCCGATTAAGCCATCGTTGTCCTGGTCCAGGGCCAGGAAGGCTGCCCGTGCCCGCTCCCGCTCCTTGGGTGTCAGCAGCCGCAGAAGGGCATTCTACAGGGTCAGAGAAGTGAAGGTGGAGCATTCATCCTGTGGGAATCTCCCTGCTCGTACGCCCAAAGCTGTGGGGGTCTCCACCCTAAGTGCCATGGCCAGGAGGGCTGGCTGTGGGAGTCAGCTCCAGACGCCACAGCCTTGAGCATCAGCTGTAGGAGAGAGCTTTGGCTGCCATGACCATGGGTGCTGGTCATGCGCACTGACCTTGGGTGCTGTGGGTGTGGGTGCTGGCCCCAGGTGYCCCTACCACAGGTGCTGGCCACGGTAGCCAGCT
This sequence comes from Malurus melanocephalus, assembly GCF_030028575.1. Lineage (NCBI taxonomy): Eukaryota > Metazoa > Chordata > Aves > Passeriformes > Maluridae > Malurus > Malurus melanocephalus. The sequence goes on from NW_026623345.1 coordinate 1,138,811, forward strand.
GTGGGTGGCAGCTATGGGAGCTAGCCCTGGATGCCACAACCATACCTGCGGCCGTATTTTCTGCAGCAGCTGGATGGACTCGTGGGAGAGGAAGTCCTGCCACTCGATGTGCCCCTTCTTGTCGGGGTCCAGGGCGTTGAACTGCAGGGCTGCCTGCTCTTCCTGCGCCTCGGGCATAGTCCGCTCAAACTGCTGCTTGTGCACTTGGTGTTTGTAGTGCAGGAAGTCATCCAGGGTCAGGCAGCTCTCTGTAGGGGACAGATTGGCTGTGCTGCGCCCAGGAAGGAGGGGGGCCCACCTCCCCAGCTGCTTCCCACAGCCATCTGGGACCCAGCGTACAGAGGGTACGCACCTGGAATGATCTTGCAGCTCTTCAGGGTCTCCATCAGGCTGTACATCTCTTCCTCTGTCAGCAACAGATTGAGGTTGTCCTGGGGTGGGGGGCAGAGAGGAGCCATGGGGCAAAGACATGGGGTGGAGGAAGCACATGTCTATATGGCAGCACTGGATTCCCATGAAAGCGTGTSGGTATGGGCACCCAGAGAGGGTAGTTGTGCTGAGTCACCCTGGGGTGCTGCCGTGGGATGCCTCCAAGTCCCTGGGCTTTGGCCATTCCAGCTCTGCCATAACATCTTGTGTGCCCATGGTGTCACATACCCCACCAAGGTCTGGGGGAGCTGACTGCAGGGGTGGGGAGGCGACAAAGGGCCACTGTCCTGGGTATCTGGTGAGCCCATCAGGCCAAGGTGGGCAGTGGGAACTGGAGAGCAGCAGGTCTGCCATTGCTCCAGACCAGGCTGTGAGGTGGGACCCTGCTCATATCCGTGTGGGGCAAAGTTCCCTGGGGAGCACCCACCACCCAGCAGAAGCCTGGTGACCCCTACTCCAGGCACTCACGCAGTAGTAGCAGCTCCAACCCGTCTCGGTGTGCGCCGTCTCTGTCACCTCCACGGCGCTGTCCTTCTGCAGGTATCCCATGCGGCGCAGGCAGCCATCATGGTACACCCGGTGGCAGATGCGGCACGGAAAGAGGCTCTCGGCYGTCCACACCTCGCAGATCTCACACATTTCATCATTCACGATCTGGGGATGGATGGGCACGTGCTCAGCAGAGCAGTGTGGGCAGGGGCTTGGCTTCTCGTGCTCGGTGATGCTTTGCAGGTGGGGTGGTTGTTGAGGAGCAGAGAGGACAGGAAGATGGGAATGCATGGGGCTGGTTAAGGGAAATGACATGGCTGGTTGAGTTAGAGGAAGGAGAGTGTGTTTGTGGGGTAAATGGTGAGTGGATGGGTTTGGCTATAGGGCTGGTGGGTTCTCTGGGGTGCAGCATGGTAGGTGTTGGTGGTTGGACTGTAAGGTTGTAGACTGGCTGGTCTTTTGGGTTGTAAGTATGGATGAATAAGCAGTAAGGTTTTCCACACATTTTCATTTCCACTTCCAGTGAGATACTAACTGGTGTATTATATGGCTGTCCTGGGTGATCTAGCCTCAGAGCATAGTTGGACAGTGAAACAGGCTACCCAGGGCAGTGGTCACAGCACCAAACCTGGACAACACTCTCAGRCACATGGAGTGATTCTTGGGCTGCCCTGTGCACAGCCAGGAGCTGGATGTTGGTGACCCATGTGGGTCCCTTCTAACTCAGAGTATTTTATATCTGTACGGGTCTATACAAGGCTGTAGGTGGGCTGGGGTGTGGGTTTGCTGGGTGAGTGGATGGGTAAGGTTGTGAGTATGGGTAGGTGGGCTGCAGGATTGGGGCTATGGATGGATAAACTGTTGGGCAGGGCCATCAGGGCTGCAGAGGGGAGGCCTGAGCTGCAGGGTGATTGACTGTAGGCTGACAAACCGGGAGGTCAAATCGTGCTCTCCTCCCCAGACCTAGGGCTGTCTGTGCCCATCAGTGACTTCTTTCCACGACACTCCAGGTCCTTTCAGGGCACATCTGAACATTTGCGTCCCCCTCCGTGTGGCACCTCCACCTGCCCAGCCTGGCCAATGGCACTCTGCCCCACTGAGCCACCTCCACAGGGCTTTGCCATGCCCTTCGAGACTGTCACTGCCTGGCAAGCACTCAGGTGCTTGTGCAGCCCTGGGCTCTCCTCCGTGACCCTCCAGCCCTGTCCCCATCCCTCCCACGCTGTTTCTGTGGTTTCATCAGCTCACCTGCTCCCTCTGCTCCAGGCTGATGTCCGGGGGCTCATCATCGTGCAGCTCTCTCTTGGGCCGGATGAAGGCAGGCGGCGTGAACCTGTTGGCCCGGTCAAACTCCTCCGGCTCCACGCCCCGGCCATCCCGCAGCCGCTCCCAGGCTGCCTTGCTGGCACTGCTCTCCTCCGCCTGGGAAGGTCCTGCCGACGGYTCCTCCTCTCCCTCCTGCACCTCTTGCTCCAGCGTCCCCTGGCGTGTGGTCCCCGCCTCCGCCCGACGCCGTGTCGATGGCTGCTCCCGCAGCCCGTCCTTGAAGGCTGACACGGCCAAGCTGACCTTCTGCACCCTCTCCACCGTCTGCCTCCTGGACATCAGCACCCCCATGGCTCTGCGGTGGGAAGGAATGTGCCATGTCCCAGACACCAAAAGGGTGTCACAGTGGTTTTCCCCCCAGCTGTGTGAAGAGCAGCTCAGGGTAGGGACAAATGGGGTCTATGTGACAAGCTGATGCTGGGGTTGTGGGGAGATGGATCCCTGGCCWTGAAGGGTCTGAGTGTTGGTGAGGGAGTGGGACAGAAGGCAGGGATTTGGTTTGGGGGTGCCTCCCCCACCCTTGCTCTCTAGACTCCAGCTTAACAAGAAGCACATYCAGGCCTTTCCCATGTCAGATCAGTAAATCCCAGAGGGACTGGGACCAGCTGTAACCCTCCTCCTTGYGTGCATCTCCTTTCTGCCTTGAACGCAGCCTCTGTGGCCAGTCAAGGGTGAAAGATATTGTCCTGGCAGCTCTGCCCAGGACTAGGTCATAGCAGGTCTGGCGCTGACCCCTCACCTTCCTTAAATYCCTCTTCACTCACCTGCCTTTCTTGCGCTCACATGCATTTTTGTGTGGCACTGAGGTGATCATTGGGCATCCTGCATCCTGCAAGGACCCATGTGAGGAGGCTGTCCCAGCCGTAGGAGGGCTGTGAGGRTGCAAGAGGGAGGAGGAGCAGTGTATGGGACTGGGGCACATGGGTCCCAAGAAGGATGTGTGGCTTCAGTACCAAGGGAAGACCATCTTAGGGCAGAATGGGGAGACCAACATTAGCAGCAATAACAAGTTGGACTCTGTCTCACTGGGTGTGAGTTGAAGCTGGGGAGAAGCAGGATTTGGTCTCCAGCGTTGTGGGGCACAGCATTACCCCACATGGGTCCAAGTGCTTCCCTCGTGCCATGCTGGGGGTGCATTATGGAAGGTGCTGCCCAGGGCAGTGGTGGAATCACYRTTCCTGGAAGTGTTTAAAAAACATGTAGACATGGCACTTAGGGACATAGTTTAGTGGTGGCCTTAGTAAGGGGTTAATGGTTGGACTTGATGATCTTAGAGGTCTTTTCAAGCCTTAATTATTCTCTAATTCTATGCTGCGGCAAAGAGGCACCTCCAGCTGGTGCCCAGGGACCAGGAGGCAAAGCGGGGAGATCTGAGCAGCAATCTCCCGCCCCGTCAGCCTCAGCTGGGGAGTCCCCACGTAGCGGGGTAATTAGCAGCACGCGTGCACACGCTGGGATGTCAGTGTCTGCGGGAGGACTCGACACCGCGGGCACTGCTGTGGCAGGGAGCCTGGTCAGGGTAATTACAGGTACCCCGCAGCAGCAGGGCCGAGCGGAGCGGAGCAGAGCGTGCTGGCAGGCGGCAAACACCACTGCGTGCACACGCATGTGATTTCCCAGCCTCTCCCCACCACCGCGGGACCATCTGCCTGCAGATTCCCACGCGCTGAGCCGGGTTTGCAACACGTGTGGGCCCCGTCCTGTGTGTGGGGGTCCCAGCAGCGTGCGCCGTGTGGGTTGGGGGATTTGCACCTGGTGGCCGTGGTGCCCGGCTTGGAGCTGGTGCTCGGCATTCTTCAGCTCCCGGGGCTTTGCAAAGGTGGGAGCGGGGCAGAGCTGGAGGCACGTGTCCAAGCCACAGCAACAGCATCTCTGCGGCTGTGCCAGAGGGAAGGAAAACACCTGGGTGTTTCTACCTCCTCGCCGTGCCACCACCCTCTGCCTGGCTGGCTCAGGATCACGTCTGCCGTGGTCAGGATCAGCTCTGCTGCTGGGCAGCATTGCAGCTCTGCCTGCGAGCGAGAGAGTCGGAGATGTCACAGGGAAATCCCCCCAAAATCTGCCTTTGCAGGTTCCTGCACTACCGAGCGCTGGCCAGATCCAGGCTTRCTCCTGCCCAAGGCTTGGGCAGGAACAGGGAGGAGAGGGTCCTAGGGGGACAGGGAGGGGCTAGGCTCATGGAGAAGAGTGAAAAGAGGGGTGTGGCCCACAGCACTCCTGTCTCCCTGGTACCCACACGGGTATTCCTGATCCCAGCCTGCTGTCTGCTTCTCCCCACAGTGCTGCTGAGCTCGGGGTGCCCCAGCCCCAGGCACCCTGCAGTGCAGTGGGGCTGCCTGGGCWCTGGAAGGGTGGCTGGTGTGTGGACCTGCTCTATTCCCCCCCAGCTCAGGTTCCCTGGGTGTTCATGTCGTAGTCACCCACCTGCACTGTGCTGCTGCTGGAAGATCCCAGCCCAYCTCCCTATTTTGTGTCCTCTCCAAAGTCTACTCCTGAGTGCCTTCTGCCACTGGCTACTGTGTGCCTGGAGCCTGGACAGTGTCACTCCTTTCATGACTTCTGTCTGCTCTCAGCTCTGCTGGTCTCCCTGCCCCTGCCAGTGCTGCACAGCTGGATCCTGTCTGCACATCCAGAGCTGAATGGCTTCACCCTGAGCTCAGTCTCCACACTCCACTGCCTTTCCGTAGGCCCCGTTGCTCCTCAGATACCCCAAACTTGCTCTGCACTCTCCAGACCCCTTTTTGTCTGTGCCTCATGCCCTGCTTGTCCTGCCTGGCTTTGTGGGGTGGGACTTCACCCTCACACAGAACCTGGCCTCACTCGGGGTCCTGCCAGACTTGGAGAGTCYCCCTTCTCCTGGGGAGGGAGGACAGGGGCAATCTTTCCTCATAGCAGCCSAGACACCTGAGCAGCCCCTGCGTCCCCACATGTCCTTGGGGGAAGGTTTCTCCAGCGCTATTTGTGTCCACCCCCCAAGGCAAACAGAACCACCACCTGTCTCACCGTGACCAAAGAGGTGCGGGGGCCTCGACCTTGCTGCCAGGCTGCAGTGTGGGGCTATTTTTAGGTCGCCCCCACAGAGGAGCTAAATCTGGGCACAGGAAGGAGCTGCCTGTAAACACCCGGCTGCACTGAACCCTGTCAGCACTGGGGGCTGTCACAGTGGGTGGTGGGCACCTTCCCAACCCCTTCACTTCCCTTCCCTTCCCTTGCCCCCAGCCCCCTGCACCCCTGCCCTGATCCTTGGGCAACACCCGTTCCCCTCACTCTTCTCCTTCGGATTTGCTCCTTGCCGCTTCATTCCTGCAGCAAAACGCTGAGCCAGAAAGCACTTCATCCTCTTAGCACCCATGGACGCATCTTTCCCAGCCTCACGCTCCTCTCTGCGTGGGGGAAACTGAGCACTGAAGCAAGGCTGGTGCAGCTGGAGTGGGGATTAAGCCTGTGTTAGGTGGGAAAGGGGAGAGAGCTGGTGGCTAGTACGGAGGCACCCCGGGAGAAGGAAACAGGGCAGAGCATCTGGATGCAAGCACARCCAGTGGTTCCTGCGTGGCTGCAAAATCTCTCTCGCAATGCAGAGCACACGTGGCTTGTGCTGGGGTTACGGGGTGCCAGGTTAGTGGTGGGTGCGGGGCGGCGGGTGACACRCAGGTGGGCGTAGCGCGGCGCAGCGGGGGCGGTGTGGTGGCTGCGAGCGCAGGACGGATGCGTCGGGGAACAGCACAGGGGAGGTGTCTTCGTTAGGAATGGATGCATTATGGGGTGTGTGAGGGGCAAGGGGTGGATGTGTTTTGGGGYGGGTGTGCTACGGCGTGGCTGGCAGCACAGGGCAGGTGTTATGGCACACGAAGGGTGTCGCAGAGGCTGTGGGCATGGGGTGGGTGGTGGCTTTGGGTGCAGGGATGTTGCAGCAGCTGTGGGAATGGGGTGATGTCAGTGGCAGCTGGGGTTGCGGGATGGGTGCTTTTCGGGGGCTGGGGGTGCAGGGTGAGCTGTTGTGGTGTGCAGTGGCAGCCCAGGGATATAGGGGTGTGAGTGCACAGGGTCTGTAGGACTGACAGTTACCTGCCCCACGGTGTGTCCTCGCTGCAAGGCCCTGTCAGCAAATGAAGGGTCAGCAGGTGCTTGGGCTGATGCACCCTTGAGTAGGGTCCACGGCACTCACCTTCATCAGGGGATGCATCAGGGGCRGGCTGGGAGCAGAACCCCCTTGTGTGCCAGGAGCAAGCTCTCTGATTGTGGGCAATGATGCACCTGGTTGCCACGGGCTGCCAGAGGGTCAGGCCTCCTCCCTGCCCTCTCCAAGCTTCTGGGTCTTTTGCCCCACAGTGCTGTGCTCCTTCTGGGAGCATTAGGGACCTTGGGGGCAGAGGGGTGGGGTACCAACAGAGAGGACAGCCCTGGAACCTTGGAGCCCATGGCATGGACATGTCTGAAGGGCATGGAGCAGGGCTGARASGAGCAGGGCTGAGAGGAGCAGGGCTGCCACGGCTCTGGCATGGCTCTGGCACAGCCCTGCACGCTCTGATAGTAGCTCACTTCCTGGGGTGAGGGGGGCCAGGCTGCAAAGGCAGCAGGCTCTGCTTAGGGGTCATTGCATTCCACCTCTTTGAGCTGGCTGCAGATGGCCACAGGGGTCTGGCAGCATCCCCTTGTCCCCTCTCCCAGGCAGACAGCACATGCTGGAACTGTGGCACTGCTGGGACTGCTGCTGCTGCGAGATGATCTATTTGCCATGGGGCAGGGAGGTCCGTGGCTGATGGTACCCTCCCACCCTCTGCAGGGCTGTGGGRGTCCAGTGGGGATATCTGTGGGGGGTAGCAGGAGCCCCAGCTGTGCTGTGTCCCAGTCCTGGGGACAYCAAGCCGGTGGCTGCTGTCCCTGCCGGATCGGGTTGCCCGTCCTGCCGCGCTATGGCAGATTTTATAGGTGTGTCGCACGCTTTCATCTCCCAGAGGGGGATGAAAATGCCGTGACAGCAGAGTCCCTTCCTCTGCAGCAGACACAGCTCCTGCCCAGCTCCACACTTCTCCTTCTCCTCTCCCTCCCCAGCCCCTCTCCCCAGTACCCACATGAGGACCCCAATGCCTGGGCAGGACCCTCTCACCCCATCACCATCCCCACTCCCAGGMATCCCATCCCAGCAGCTCTGGCCACCCTCCCTGGCACCAGGACCCCGGGGTCAGTGGGGAAACCCACCCAAGGGTGACACGATATGTGGACAGCCCGTGCCACGCACCCAGCAAAGCACCGACAATGGCAAAAAAAAACCCCACTTACCAGGATCAGGGTCGCTCTGGGAACACGAGCCCTAGACAGCAGTCCACACGGTGTCCATCGCCGCTGCCTCTGGCCACCAGCCCCTCTCCAGCCGCGGGCGCTCACCGCATGCCGTGCCCCGCGTGCAAATCCCTGTCAGGGGATGGAGCGGCGAGGGTGGTACCCGGGAAGCCAGAGCCGTGCACTTGCTGCCGGAGGATGCAGGAGGCAGCGAGATGCTGGGAGCGGATGCCTGTGTCTAGCGCGCACACGCACACACACACACACGCACACACACTCACTCTCGGAGGAAGCAGGGAGCTTGTGACTGGGGCTGAGCAGATGCAGCCTGGTTTGCTGTCCCTGTACCAATTGCTGCCCGAGCCGTGTTAAAAAGCTCTCAGAGAAACGAAGATTTTTTTTAACTGGGCTGACGTGTGCTGGAATATACCAATAAAAGCTTTCCCTGCATCTCCTTTGGCCCCCTGGGTTGAACCGCCTTTCTTAGAAAAAACCTCAAGGATTAGAGATGGGACTGCATCCAAGGATGAGCAAAGGTTTCATCTACCCCCCCGCTCCGTGCGGGGTCTTCCCCACACCGGTGCCCCAGTCACAGGCTACCTGCCCCYCCTTTAACCCAATACCTGCTGGTCAGTGTTGCAGGCAGGCTGTCCTACCCACGCTGTGGTGCAGCAGGGGCACGGTGGCTGCTGGCTAAGTGCAGCCCTGTTTTCCCAGTGCAATGCAAAACCTGGGCTTTTTGTTCTCCTTGTCCCCAGAACTTGACAGAACACCCGGGTGCACACCACAGGGCTGCAGCAGGCCTGGGGGCTCACGAGGGTTCTGAAGGGGGGGCAGGAGGGAAGATGCTGATGGGGAGAGGAGGGCACAGCTCTAATGCAGCACCTCTGAAGGCAGAATATCTGCCTCTTGTGCATCCTCAGCTGCCCCACATCAGCTTGGTGGAGATGGTTGCTCAGCCCCCCTACACCTTCCTGGAAGGGGCTACCACTGGTAATGGGCTGTGCTTTTCCCTTCAGGAATAGACAGCTTTACAAAGAGGATGATTTGGGATGAAACACTCTGAGCCCTGGAGCAGCTTCATCCAGGCTCGGGATTAGTGCTGAAGGTGAGAGCAGAGGGGCTTGGGCAGTGGGGATGTTGCAGGGATACCCTGCTGCTTGGGTAGGCTACATACAGCAGGTCCTGTCCTGACTAGGGGAGAGGGAAGCTCTGCTCAGCCCCACTGTTGTTCCTGTTCCTAGGATACTGCCAGAGGGGAACCCCATATCCCAGCCCTGCYAGTCCCTGTGTCATCCATTGGGCAGGTCCTACCTGGCTCCAGATCTGCCAGCCCCACAGAGCAGTGGACTGGAGAGAGCAGCAGTGGAGAGGTGGGGATGTCACCTTTCCCATGCAGAGAGCATGGCGTGGGAGACCTGGGATTAAGAACCATTTGATGACTGAAGCTTCCTGGCTTCTGGAAGATGGGCAGCACCATCCCTGAGGTCTTCTATACCTCTGAAAAAAACCTGGGGTGGGTGCAGCATCCAGCACCCCTGGAGTTCTCTGCCTCCCCCGGAGCGGGTGACTGGCAGAGGGCAGCTCCGAGGGGATCAGGTTCCACATGCTGGTGCCACATACTGGTGCCAGGATGGTTCCTGACTCGTGACTCTTGTTCCACACCCTGTTGCAACCCTCCCTAGACTTATGGGCACTGACACTGATCCCACCATACCCATACCTTCATTACAGACCCTTCCCATGTCTCAGCTGGGAGTAAGCTGAGATCATCTGCAGCTCATGTCACCTGCAAGCAGATGCAGAGGTTGGGAAAGGCAGCATCGGGGTGCTGTGCTGGGATCTGAGGTGATCTGTGGCTCTCTTCCCCATGGCTGGGCAGGCACAAGCCAGGCTGGGGACAGGATTTATCTGCTTTCTGCTTGTGGCTGTCAGGTCCTTTCTTGCTTCACTCCATCAGCTGGAAGAGCCTTAACAGAGCTCCTGGGTGCCCTGCCCTGGCCCAAGGTGCCTCTCTGTACTTTATCCTTCCCCAGGAAAAAGCTTGCCTTTAGGGTGAATCACATTTTACATTATTTGGCCCGGGGAGGAGCATGGTGGAAAGGTATTGGGATGGCTGTGGGGTGGAGAAAGTGGAGACCAGTGGGAAACATCTTCACAGAGGAGCCTTGGCCCCAGAGGACTGGAGAGGAGTGTGTGGGCAGGCTGTGAAAGCTTTTAGTGCCTCTGTGGGGAGATCCCTGCCCTGGCAGTCCCRCGGCAGTGATTCCTGGAAAAGCAAAGGCGAGGAGGAGCTCCAGCCCTGCTCCTGCTCCAGTTGCCAAGAGCCCTGGGGATCCTGCTGCAGCCAAGGTGTGGTGTCCCCCCAAAAAGGAGAGCTGCAGCCCAGATCCACTTCTGCAAGGACATCCAGCAGCCCCCACCCTGTGCCAGATTAAGGATCGTCTCGCACCCTTCGGGGAGGAGGAGGACACAGTCCCCTGTCCTCTCTGAAAAGCCACATCGTGGTTGGCTGCTCACCGGAGCGGCGCAACCGGCAACAGGCTGGGGAAGCTCCTGACAGGGAGCCGGCAGCGCCGGTCTGCTGGAGGAGGGCTGCAGGGGCGGAGGTGAGAGCTGAGCTGCAGCGGGAATGTGCATTTTCGTCAGCTCCTCTCCCCGCTCCCAAATCTCGCATGACGCCCGCGTGTAGGTCACTGGCTGCTGCGGCGACGCGGCGTGTGGGCTCACCATCTGCGGCTGCTTCTGGAGCTCCGGGAACGCCGTGCGCTGCCCCCTCCGCCCGCCCAGCGCCCGGCCCGCAGCTGCCAGAGCCCCGGGAGGAGGGTRCGGGCCGGGGAGGGGTCTGCCCTGTGCTGGGGAGGGAGGGGGACACCAAGTTTTTGGCAGGAGCAGCAGCCTCGGCGCGCCTGCGCCAGCCGGCGTTCCTGCCAGTCAGCGGGGGGTGATGGAAAAGAGAACTTGTCAAAATAGCGAGATATCTTTTTTCAGGAGATTGCAAGTTTGGCTGATGGAGATAATAGTGTTGATGCGCTGCAGGGAGGGTTCGGAGAGGCATCGACTCCCCTCATGGCAGCTGTTTCAGGAGAGAAGGATGATACCAAAATCAGCATGAAATTGGATAAAAACTGGCTGCCTGATGGGCTGCCGTGTCAGACTGCAGGCAGGGAACGGCAAAGCATCACCAATCACCTGGAATAAGCGGTGCAAGAGCAAGTCTGTGAGAGAAGGAGACCACGCCTGGCCCCCTCCAGCTGTCACAGCCCATGCCCCYCACATGTGTCGGCTCCATGCAGGGAAGGGTGCTCAGGATCTTACCCTGGACCTGATCCCTGCTGCAGGCGTGATCCTGCTCTCCACTTCCAGCCAAGCAGGAAACCTCCCAGTGCAGACAGCACCTCCCAAGGCCACYTGCTGACGTCTGTCCTTCACGTCCACTGACAGTTGTCCATCCCCGCCCCTGGACATTCACATCAGCTCATTGATGGCTGCCCATCACAYTCCTGATCATCAGTCAGGTGCTGTGCAGGATGTTGATGTCTGTCCACCGTGTTCCTACATCAGGCCTGGTCAYTGACACTGCCTTTCACTCCCTGCATTCATGCAGCTGTCCTCTGGTGATCCCAAACCCTGACAGCTCAGCCATCGTTCCCCACAGCCTCCCCTCCCTGCAGCTCAAGCCAGAGGGTGGAGGGGAGCTGTAACCCTATGCCATCTACCCCAAAGGTTTAAACCTGCATCCCTTRGGGCCCTGGGTCCTGGAGAATCCCAGGCTGCTCTGATACCTTCACTCTCCCACTCCTGCCCTCACCAATGTTCCCCCACAGGTGTGTGTGTGAGGCTGCAGTCCCACTGCCATTGCAAACTGGTGATGGGCCGGTGACTGGTCCATGGCTCCTGCACCCATCCTAACATGGTTTTCGGGATGGTCATGGGGATGGCAGGTCCTGGCTGTCCCCGTGCCCTCAGTAGCCAGTGTGCCCTGAGCAGGAGCTGCCAGATGGTGCCCAACATGGGTGCAGCCCCTCCTTTGGCCCCTATCAGCAGCCACRCAGTAGCAAACCCAAAGTAGGTTAAGACTCTGCGGATGCTGGCTGTGTGCCTCGAGGCTGTGGCACTGTGCTTTTGTGCTCTGAGTTTTYCCCTCCCATCCCAGAGTACAGAGCTTTGCTGGGCATAGTTACAGAGCTGCCCTGTTTATGCTGCTGAAGTGCAAGGGCTGGTTTTGCCCCCTCCATAACAGCTTTTGTGGTACTCAAAAATCCCCCAACACAAAAGCTTGGAGAAGAACTTTTCTMTCTGTCTTCAGCCACCCAGGAGTGGAAGTTTGCAATCCAGGTGTGTCTGGATTCACATCTGCAGTGTGGCCAGGGCACCACTTTGTGTGGATAGGTGGCACCTCTCCTTTGCCCAGCTGCAAATTTGGTCTGAGGTCCCATTCCAGCCTGATCCAGGCTTCTCTCCCAAAGCATGAGCACATTTTACTTCCCAGGGTGGTTTTAACTCCAGCCCCTGGCCTAGTACAGAGTTGAGTTCCTTCTCATCCTTGTCTGKGTCTGCTGCATTCCTACCTCACATCCCCACATTGCTCAGCTGAGCCATAGCAGTCCCAGGTCTGCTGGACTTGCATCTCTGAGCAGGCAGTGCATCCCATCAGCTTCTCCAGCTGCTGGAAGGAGAAGATCCAGCCTACATCCAGGCCATCCATCCTCTCACTGGTCCGCTTCCAGAGCTGCATGCTATTCTCTGCTGCCTGCTATAGTCCTGCAGGCACAGCTTGKCCATTCCCATGTGACCAGGCTCTGAGAAGCCTTGGAAAGAGCATGGGGTGCTCAGTACCATGTTACCTTGGGCAGTCATTTCCCCACATTGCTCCTTCATGAGCTGCTTTCATCCCCTTGACAGGGGAAAAAAGCTGATGCAGACTACTGTTAGGGCCTGGAGAATGAGTACAGCGAAAGGATGTGCTCTGACAGTGCCAAAAAATGCCCCACGAGGACCTGGGGGGAAGGTTCAGGGGTGAGGGAAGCAGGGACACAAAGCAGCACCTGGGAGGAAGCCAGCTCCCCATCTTTCCCAGAGGACRTACTCCAGGACTGGGATCTGCAGGAAGATGTTTCCAAGAGTAACAGCTTGCACTTATCCTGGGATGCCCTTCCTTGGAGTGGCAGCTCCCTGCAGAGCAGCTGGGGCAGGGAGTCGTGGGCCTTTCCATCGGGTTCCTGAGGCTGGCAGCTCGCCAAGCCTGGCCCTGATGAGACAAGGGTGCTCCCGCTGGACAGATAATAGCTGAGCAATTTAGAGCTCTCTAATCTAGGAGCACTCTTGCAGGCATCAGCTAAATGACCCTCTTCACAGGACCACTCCAGCCAGCTCCCAGACAGTCGCCATCCCTCCCAGCCTGCCCCCTCTGCTCCACCTGTGAGTCCCAGAAAAGTGTGATGCCAGACCCCACCATCCTCCTTTCCTAAGCAGGGRTATGGGTGTAGTCAAATAGTTTACACTACAGGGGGCAGGGACTTGTACCCCAGGACACTGATGGTCTCTGGAGAGCAGGATGAGCCCTGGAAATGGGGAGAAGGATGGAAGCTGGGTTGGGAGTGGGGAGGAGTGCTGGGTTTGAACTGTGGATGGGTGCAGGGTGCAAGCTTGTAACCCCACAGCACCCTGCAGGACATGCACTCAGCCCCACAGGAATGCCAGCCCTTCCAGGAATGTGCCCACCCTGCARCCTGGCTGTCACCCTGCAGCGTCACCCAGCCCCACATCCTCCATCTCTGCACAGCCTGGTGGAGCATCCTCACAGAGCAGCTTTTCAAGTGGAACGGAAATGCCTAATGAAGGCCGACTTCATTAACCAGGGCTGTCACCGAGATGATTGCTGCCTTCCTGAGCCACTCTGTGAGCAATGAAGCTGTGTCAGAGGAG
>NW_026623345.1:1152667-1176439 GCF_030028575.1 Malurus melanocephalus
GAATCCAAACACCGCTGCCCTGCTGGCAAGGGCACTGCCATGGTCAGTTTAGGGGTCTGAGGACAAGCAACCAGCCCTCAGGGCTGGAGGCAGAACCCATCTGGCTCCAGAGGACAGTGGCTCTCTCTCTCTTCTACCTCTCGTCTCACACAGCTCCTTTCCTCTCATCCTCTCAGCTGAGAGCTGGGAGTGCTGGACCTGGCCCTTGCATCCCCCTGGAGCACAGCTGGGTCCTGTTCTAGCAGTCACACAGGACCTGGTGTGACCTGCAGTGATCCCAGACTGCTGCATGCTGCAATCTGGACAGGGGCATGGTGCTTCCAAGTGCTCCAGCAGGCTCCACATTGTTTTTGGTGTCTCCACCAGCCCTGTTCCCATCCTGCAGCATCCTRCGGACTGCAGCATCCCATGGACTGCAGGATCCTATGGACTGGCTTCCTGAAAAGGCTCGTCCCCAGCCTCTCCAAGCCTGGAAAGCCTTTACCCATGTGAGGGGTTGTGCACGTTCCCTGTTTTCCCTCTTAGGAACCTCCAAGCACCTCTGACGGGATTATTTGGAACAGCCCCGCGGAGAACCAGAGCCCCAGTGTGCCACTGCCTCTCCTCTTAATCAGCTAATTGTGTGTTTGGGGTTTCAGGCAAGGGCCCCAGCCTGGTGTTGCCATACCAACCACATCAGCCTCACTTTTAAACATTTACCAAGCGGCTTGAAATGCGGAGGGGCGGTGTGGAATTAAAAAAGAAGAGGAAGCCAAACAGAGGGTTGATGGGAGGGGAGAGTAAAAGGGCTGTCTATGCCTCTTTCACTACCCCACGCTGAGTCCTGCAGGGCAGAAAGCTCTGATTAAAATGGCTCTTGCTGGGACTCAGAGGCTTTTTGGGGAAAAAGAAAATGCCCCTGCCTGCTGGGGACTGTCTGGGGCACTGCTGGGGATGGGATCATATTGTTTCCCTCGGAAAGGTGAGGGGAGGGCTGTGAGATGAGGGTGCCCAGGAGTGGGAAGTGAGGGATGGGTGGTGGGTACTGCTCTGGGGCCCTATCACACCTAAAGCTGGGCTGGGGGGGCAGGTGGGTGGTGGGATGCTCAGTGGAGGAGGGAACAAAAGGTGTCTTGGGGTATGATGTGGGGCAGATCTTCCAGCTCGGACGGTCTGTCCCCTCTTTGTCCCCAACCTGCTGTCATCCCAGGGTACAGAGCAGAGCTCCCAGAAGCACTGGTCCCCACTGTCATGTGCCTGCCCTGCTTTCTGGGACTGGGCTGACTCTCTACCCTGCTCCCTGGCTGTGTCCCGATCTCTCCTCTTTTCTTCTGAATCTACCTCTTTACCGCACTCAACATTTCTGTGAGCTGGATAAGCCCTTCCAGCTCCTCCAGCCCAGCCAAACAGGCTCTGGGCTGTTTTTCTTTTGTGCCAGCACTGGCATGGCATAAGCCCTTCTTTTCCTGCCAGCCCTGCTCCAGCCTTTCAGCAGTTGACTGCATGATGCAGGCAAGGAAGCTGCCCCAGGAGGGGGAATGGAGGCGGACGTGTGTTCCTTCTCCAGTTAATCCAGCTTTCTCTGAAAACCCATTTAACAGATCAAAATTTTATACTCTGAGCCATGCTGGAGCCCAGAGCACAGCAGATTTCAGTTACTTGCAGATTTTGGGCAAAGGAGGGCTGTGGCATGGACAGGAGACATCAGCTGCTGCAGGGACAMAGAGGAGATGGTCAGGAGGCAGGGCAGGTCAGAGAAAGGATGACATACAAGGACACCAAGTGTTTGGTGTRACATGGCCTTTTTGGCATCCTGTCTCATGGAATGGCCCTTGYTATGGCATCTGAGTGCCTCTATCCAGTTTTTCTTCCCCCCAGCATCCCCTGGCTGGGCTCTGACACCCACCTGAGTGGCATGTGAACCTGATGGCACAGGGCCATCGCCTTGGCTGTGGAGMTGAGGCAGACAGTCCCTTTTTCCTGGTCACTGCTAAGGCTTCAGCTTCCCTCGAAGCCCCCCCYGCTCCTCCCCCGTGCTGAGCGAATCTCTCCATCCCTTTGTGCCGGTGATGTGGCTGAGCTGTGAATCACCGTGCGCAAGGCGGCTCCTCGGGGGCTTCTTGCCTGGAGAGGACCCCRTGCACCATGCTCCATTCACATCCTCCCTGCTGTGCTGTGCTCCTCAGAGGCCCCAGCTCTCCAGACACCAGCTCTTGTGGAGGGAAGGGGCTGGAGRAAGCCTCTTTCTCTGGGATGAGCTCTCTCTCTTGCAGGTGTCTACGCAAGCTTCACAAGCCCTGACAGCCAGCACCACAAGAGACTGTCTGCTCATCCTTGTCACAGGAGTTTCAGGGACCTGTGCCATGCCCAATGGCCTGGGGGATCCTGCCCACACCACAGCTCCTTCCAGGGGYCTGTGGGTCCCCTGTGAGTCTCCTGTCCCACCTGTTATATCCACGATGCCAAGAGCTGCTGAGGTGGCCCTGGTCTGTGGGATGGCTGCTGTGAGCCTCAGGCTGGGAGCAGATGCAGAGGTCAGCAGCAGGAGAGTAGCCYAGGCTTTGCAGGGGAAGTTCTGAGATTGCCTGTGCTGCCTGGGGCTTTGCAAGCAGTSTGAGACAGCTTGGCCAGCACAGTTAGCTTATCAGCCTTCCTGAGCACCTCTGAGTGGCCCAGATGGCTTTCTGCTGGCAGAGTGCAGCCCTGGCAGCTCACATCTGCTGGAGATGGTGTGTGGACAGACCCTCTACCTCGCACACTCAGGGGCTGGTGTGCTCAGTGCTGGGTACTGGGGCTCACCCAGACCTTGGCACAGTGCAAATCTGGATATCAATAGGGCAGGAAGGCAAATCCTCCCTCTCCAGGCTCTGTGCATGTTGTTAGCTCCACAGATGGAGCAATTTGTGAGGCCTCAGTGGGATGTCCTGTGCCATGGGTTTTGCTTTCTGGGCAGGATACCCTGGGGTATCCCTCTTGGATCCTGCTCCCTGCCCGTGGCTTCCTCAAACACCAGTCAGGAGCTGGGACAAGAACTTCCCCTGYCACACTTGTGCCACCAGGACAGGCTGCATCCTCCTAGCTGCTGCCTGCTTTGCCACAAACGGTTTGCTTTGCTCTCCATCCTCCCCACGTGTCCTTTTGACAGGGAAAATCCTCCAAGCCATTATTGTCATGCTGCTCTCCYCTGCAGATTCAGGAGATGGTCAGTGTGACCGCTGTGCAGGTGGCAGGGAGAAGGAATGTGGTGTTCCACGACCCTGCATCCCACCCCAGCAAGGYTTGAGCTCATGTGGAGCACACATGGGCCTCTGAGTGCTGGACAAGAGGCTCTTTTCTGTGCAKCTCTGCCTGTGAGTTTTACATCTGCTTGCAACCTTTCCAACAGCTTGATTTACAGCAATTCCTCTGGAAAGCAACTTTTGTGATTGCTAGCCTGGAGATCTCAAGCTGGACTTAAACAACAGGATCCTAAAGAGGCCATGAATAATTGAGTCTAATAAATATTAATAACTGTGGCAGGGCATGTAATTGCAAGGAGTGTTCTGGAAACACAGCTCTGCGGGCAAGTGTGCACTCCTGGCAGGCCAGGGCAGAGCCCAGTTAACACTGGTGCTGCCGGGCCATGTGGGGCTGTGCCTGGCCACCAGCCCTGCCACCCTCCCCTGGGGCTAGTGGTRGCCAGGGGCAGGGGATGCTGGCCACTGTGTGAGTATCCAGCTGTCTGTATTTTGTCTTTCTCCCATGATCTGATCTCCTGTTGAACACAAGCAGACTTGCAGCACCCAGTGCATCATTGGGCKGGGATGCTGTCCAAACCTCACCCCTYGGGCACCCCCACTGCAGAAAGTCCYCCTGCACTCAYCTACAGGCCAGARGAGGTATGMCCCCARCTGAAGTCAGTCTGTGGATGCTCCTGGCTCTGTGTCCCCAAAAACGGATCATCTTCAAACAGGACTGTCCCACGTGTCACAAAAAACCAATTCACTGCAAAATCTGCCTCCCAAGGAAAAATGATACCAAGAAGGCACAGTCTAAGTTTTGTATGACCTAACAAGTCCTGGAAAATTGGGATGAGTGAAGACAAGTCCAAGAGAAGGGATTTGAATGGATTTGTTTTTTGTGACGGAGAGTGCCTGTGGCCACCTCTCCTGGCTGAGAGAAAGGAAAGGACTGAACTTGCCACTTGAACCCTAGCTAAGCCATTGATCAGATCTCAAGCAGATGCAGGATCCTGTCCAAATTAGCTGAGCCTTTTAGATGAAATGTAACAACTAAGCCAAAGACAAAATCCAGCCATGTTCCTCCTGGGGTGCTCTAGTCCCTCACCGAATCCTATCTCTGAAATAATTCTCATCCCTCTGGCTTTGCCACTACCTGATCAAACCCAGCATTTCCAGCCTTTGGTTTCCAAGGCCCTGATGTGGTTGAGAAATAGATGAGGAAAGAAGAGTCATGAGTGCTTACATGGGAGGGCTCAGTCTGCAGCAGCGCTGTGAGCAAGGTGAAAACATGTACAAAAGGCATTGCTGGAGCTTTCTGTGTGTTGCAGTTCAGGATGGGGGCTTGCAGACCTTGCCCTTTGCAAGAAACCATTGGCTTTGTTACCTGATACTGTGRTGAAGGCTCCTGCTTGGTGTACAGAGGAATGGAACAGAAAAACCTGAGCTTAGGGCGAGAGCTGGRGGCAATTTGAGTTGAGCGAGGATGTTGCCCACAGGTTTCTGCTTGAAAATGATGGTGCTTGGGCAGCTGAAGACCTGTGAATGCTTGGCAAGGGTATTGTATCCTCTGCAGGAGCTTCTCCCACACTGAACAAGTGCTTCTTTTCCCCAAGCTGCCTGGCTGTTGAGACTGCATCTTGCAAATGCGGTTTCAGACAATAACAGCTTGCAATTATGCAGTGCTTTCAAAACCAAGATATCCTGAATTTCGTTAACGTCTTTGTATAAAACTAGCTGAGGCTGCTTTTGGGATGCAAAGCTCCAGCCTGTGCGGAAACGTCGCAGCTGGATCACCCAAATCTTTATTCTGTTCTGGAGATGGATCATCCTGAAGGAGATTTTAGGGCGTTGCTGTCTGCCTGGGACATACTGCCTGGGCTCAGCCAGAGCAGAGGGTGCACAGAGATATCCTGTGCTCTCTGACCCCTGATTTCTGCCATTTCTGTTGCAATATGAGTGCAGGAGGAGGGCTGGATGATGGGGGTGATCCATGCAGGAGGCAAAGGGCTCTGCMCTCTCTGGGGGAAGGAGAGATGTGACTCAGTGAGGATCGGTGCAGGAAGTGGGAATTGCTGTAAGACCCATTATGGGGCAGCTTCTCAGAAATCATTCCTCAGCAGGCAAAGGGCAAGCAGGGATTTCCTGAGGGAAAGCTGCTGTGCTCCAAGGGTCACCACCAACACCTTGACAGCCTGTGATGACTGAAGCAYCTGGCTGACACAGGGCTTTCCATCAAAAACTGGGATACCCACGGGGCATGAACCTTCAGCCAAGCCTCAGGTGCCACTTGATGAGGGTGACTGACACCTGACACGGGCTCAGTGCAAAGGGATTAGATAAATGTGAACACCAAAGCCCTGAAATTCACCGRGGGGGCTGCACAGTGCAGCCCTGAGGTGCAGTGAGCCCTGGCAGAGAGCAGAGCACGGTGGTGGAAGGCCCTGTGTGTTATCGTGGACACTGGGCTGAAGGCGAGCCAAGAGAGCACTCTTGTCGTGGAAAAGGGAAACCACATCCTGAACTACATTAGGAGGAGAGTGTCCAGCAGATTGAGGGAAGTTATTATCCCCCCTCCCTGGCACTGGAGGGRGATGCACAGATCACGGAAGCTATTCTTGAATTTCTCCCAAGAGCGGCTCTCCCTCAGCTTCCTCTGTTGATAGTGAAAGGTGAAAATGCAGATGATGATACAGGGGTGACTGCAGGAGCAATAAAGGAACCACAGTGTTATCCCAAGGCACTTGGAGCACCTGCTTGGGAAATATATCGCCYATCCTAAGTCCCATGTAGTTCAAATGACACATTTGGGTAAACAAGGATCTGTACACTAGGATATTAACTCATCTTTTGGATGAAAAATTAATGAAAAACTTGGCTGTGAAGAGCCTGGGTTTYTACTCTGTGATAACAGATACACCAAAACATAGGAATACTGAAATGCTTCCAGTYCTCTGAGCGGCTGTGCAGTTACTCTAAAACAGAAAGGTAGTAATGCTTCATCTGCTGTACTGCTTTCAAGATAA
The DNA here is from genome assembly GCF_030028575.1 of Malurus melanocephalus. Lineage (NCBI taxonomy): Eukaryota > Metazoa > Chordata > Aves > Passeriformes > Maluridae > Malurus > Malurus melanocephalus. The sequence continues at coordinate 1,158,891 of NW_026623345.1, forward strand.
AAAAACTGCTTCAGCAGTAGTTGAAAGTGTGAAAAAGCGAGTGGTCAGCAGCTTGGCTGACCATTGCTAYGTGAGCTGACAGTGCTGGAGCTCTTTGAGGAAGCAGGCAGCAGMAATCAGTATTTGCTAGGGGCTGGCTGCCCAGAGTCTGTGTTGAACRGAGAGTGCTCACATCAATGTTTTCTCAGTCCTTTTTCCTTTTCAACTATGTCCAAAATTCGGTGTTTCAGATGATACCCATCTGTCACGGACAGGCACATTTTCCCCCCAGGGGTAACTTAATACCCGGTGGTGGAGAGGAGCCCAGGTAATTTTGGGGGTTATCTCTGCAGTGAGTGTTGCATTTTGTGGGGTACCCTGAGGCAGCTGACACCTTGGAGGGGTCTGACTGCTGCATGAAGCCATTACTACGCTGTCAGCACTTCAGAGGGATCCAGCATCACGAGGCAAGGCTGGCAAAGAGGCACACACCGGAGACACGGTGACATGGGCAGGCTGGTGACAAGTGGCTCTGGAGGTGATAAGCCTCATTCAACAGGGAATCGAGGGCAGGACTGCATGCTCTGGGACAGCTTTGCCCCCAGCTCCTGACTTCATGGGTGATTGCAGAGCATCAATCCCCAAATCCGCTCCACTTCTCAAAGCTTTTAAGCTCCCTGGGCTTTACTTTGCTCAAAGGCAGCTGCATGAAAGAATATTTTCCCTTTGTAAACAGACGCAACGACCTGCTTAGCATCGATCCTGTGAGGCAGGGCTTCAAATTCAATTTGTTTCCATCATATCTGTGAATGGTTTGGCAAATACATTTTTTGAGAATAAAAATGTATTGACAGTGATTATAGCTGATAAATGTAATTTTAAATAATAAGATGAGGCTTACGATCGTTGAATTGTTCACCTGAGGGATGCAAAAAATGTACAGTAAACAGTATTTTTCTAAGACGTCACTTAGAGCTCTGACCTTTATTTTTCATGAGATGACTCCAATTTTCATCTCTTTTTCAAGGGAGGAAGCCCTGAAAAAGTCACGGAGTGCAGCTGATGATCCCTAAACCTGCAATTTATGCGACTGTTGTAATCTCCGCACAACCGTAACTGATGAATATGCATCACATCATTTCTATGCGTGGCAGAAAGTAACCTACTTCTGTCCCCTGGCAAGCTGTGGTAGGTCTGGCTGCGTATTCCTGAGACTCTGTGCCTACAGTGRGGCCTTGGGATTTCCGGGAGGGTGGGGATACCACGGGAAAACCCTGAGTCCAGACCTGGTTAGGATCATACCTACCCATCTGTTCCACGTGTGCTGATCTGCTTCTGCCTCCTCTAAAGGCAGGGAGGATGGAGGCCACCCCAGAGGTGGCCCCAAATGAATACCTTGAAGCCAAAGCCGCAGAGATGTGATAGACTCAGAAGAATGGCCAAGTGACACTCTAATGAGTGTTAATGGAGGTAGGAATTAAATCCTGCCGGCTCATTAGCAAGGGAAGAGGTGCCATCTGCTATGGCTGGCAGGTTCCCTGCCACAGTTTTTTTTTTTGTGGGGGGCCTCTGCTTCTGTGTGGTTGTGAGGAGGTAAGACCCGTGCCTGGGAGGGTCCATGCTGCTTTCCTGTGACAGCCAGGAGCCAGTGCTGGGGAATATTTTGTGTGAGAGCTTCCTTTGCACAGATGGGATCTGCCCTGGCAGTAGGAAGAGTCCCTGTGCACTCTCATTTTATCTGGACCCCCCCCAGCCCTTTCCAGCCTGGCTAATAAGGCAGCAGGACTGGCTGGTAGCAGAACTGGCAAGAGGAYGAGCTTTGATCCTGCCAGAGAAGGCTGATGGCCTCTTTGTCAGTGGTCACTACCTGGGCTCTTCCCTCCCAGCCAGGGATGCTGGCTGGGCACAGGGATGCTGGCTGGGCTCTCCAGGCACAGCCAGCTGTCTGCAGATCCTGACTGCCCCCAAGCCCTCCAGGACTGAGATATTTGGGGCTGCAAGCCAGGCAGCAGAGCTTGAAGAGCTGTGACCATCACTGGGGAATGCTGTGTGTGAGATATTTCTCCTGAATGAAGTTGCTTGAGAGGTATGTCTCCTGGGTTGTCTGAGTCCCCCCAGCACCTCCCAATGCAGTTGCAAGATAGCAGAACCTGCAGCAGGACCAGCTTTGGTCCCCAGGAAGGTGACCATCAGGTGACCATCGTGCATGGCTGAGGACAGGAGCAGCCTTGTGCTGCTGTGCCCGTTGTCCTGTCACATCTGGAGATGAGCCAGGACACAAGCAGCAAGCACACAGCAGGAAAACAGCTGGAGACAAAGCTGTGAACCTTYCTGGAGCAGTGCAGTGGTCCCTGGACAGGCTGTACTGGCTGCTGCCCAGTTCCTGCAGGCTGTCCCTGTGTCCCAGGTGGCYGCCTAAGCCAGAGCAGTGTCAGCGTCCCTGTGGGGCTGACACACACCCTGCACTGTCGCCCTTGGCCACCCGGTGCCCGGTGGCTGCCACAGCAATGCTTCCTCTGGCTTCAGGGGCTGCTGCCTCAGCCCGGGACACCAGCCACCTCTACTACCCCCACTGCTCCACAATTTGGGCTGTTCCTTCCTCCAGCCTGGCCACCCCTGTGGAGTGCAGCAGAGCCTCAGTCCCCTGAGAGCCTGAGCAGCGTGGTGGCCCTGAGCCAGGGAGAGAAGCCCCCGCAGAGCTGGGCTCTGCCTGCTCCCTGGGGTCTCTGTATGGCTGCAGAGTCCCTTGAGCCTGGACAATGCAGGTGGCACTGGATTGTGGCTGGGGGTCATGCCTGTGCTGGTGCACGCATTCATTGGTGTGCTCAGCAAAAAAGTGGGGAGCAGCTGCCTGAAAAAGGAGATGTTTGGCATGAGCAGATGCAAATGGGAAGTTGGGAAGTGTATAAAACTGTGAATACTTCTGGGAGATATGCATGGCTGACCACAGCAATGATGATGATGAGGAGGTACTGCAAAAACTCATGCTCATCTTTTAAATCTATTTCCCAAAAGAAAGAAAATGCTGTTATGCAAGATGCAGAAGGGAAAGCAATGCCTGCATTCAGCATTTGGGAAGAAGTAATGAAGACTGTGAAATATTTTCCAGTTTATCAGGCACTATAGGGGATGCTAGAAGGCATACACCAAGGGCAAATATTTCAAAAGTAGCTGCCTGCATAAACTGTACCCAAGAGCCCTGCAAAAATGGGCTGAGGGATCTTGGCTGAAATAGTCTTCACTTCTTGTACAACTGGAATTTCCCTGGTGCTCCCAGGAGGTGCTGGGGCTGGGTATCTCTCTGCTCAGGCATCCACACTCCCTGGAGCACAGAACATCCTTCATGTGAGTCAGGCCCACAGAGATGACAGGCTCTTACTACGAGCATCCTGAAAGCAGACTGGCTGCTTGCTCTTTCTGGGAAAAGCACAAGCACAGCAAAGCAGCRCTGATGCAATTCCCACACGAGGTTTTAAAGGATAATGGGAGCACATCCCATGGGAAGAGGTCCCATTTGTCTACCTCCTCCACCCTCGTGATGAGAAGCTTGTGCAGAGACATCACTTCTCCCTCAACACGGGGATACCCTGTGTCTGTCTGCTGGGAGACAGCACCTCTTGTTGGTTTGTATGGATTTTAATGGGAATTCTCTCTTCTGTAGCCCTTTGGAGGTTTGATCATGAGTCTGCAGAACAGTGCCCCACAAAGAAACCATTCTAACAGTGCTTAGTTGCTGCTTCTTGCCAACCTGCCTCACAAAACAGGTCTCCAGAATAACTTCCAGCTTATTTTGTCCATGCCACAGTTTTATGCAGCCATTTCTGGTCATTTCCTGAGCCATGAACAGTATTCCAGGTATCCTAGGAAATGCAGTGCAGGAGGGAGTTCCTGTGAGGGTTTGAGACGTCAGGCTGCCCTGAGCTGGGGAGAGGCAGGAGGTGGCTCAGGACAGTAGGCAGCCATCTGTGAGGAAGTGTCACCCGCCTGGGTATTCCTCCAGGACCAGTTCTGGACCTGATGACGCTYGGAATGATAGGAAATGAATATTAAATGATTGTATATGAAATCTGCAGGCACAAGGAGACAAGCATTGCAAGGATTGAGCAGCTACAYAGCCGCCAGCGAGACCTGGGGCTGTGAGGAGATCATCTGATGGCTCCCTCGGGCCATAGGTTTTTTGAGGCTGAGGAGAAGGAATCCTACAGCTGCTCCATTCCCACAGATATCCACAGAAGGAAAACTGTTTCTTTTCTGGATTTGCTGTCYGCAAAAGACCTCCTCCACTGCTGAGGTTTCAGGCAACACAGAAACATGGGGCTGCTGCTCTGATGGGCATCACTAGCAGGTTCTTTGAACACATGGGAGCTGATCATCGTTGCTGAGCTGTCATTACCCTATATCAGGGTAATGTGTTTAGGTTTTAGCCTCCTTGGTACAGGAGAAAATAGATCAACTGGAGTGAGTTCAGCAAAAGCCACTGAAATGGATTGGGATAGAGCTCCTGCCCTGCAAGGAGACATGGGGGAGCTGGGCTTGTCCACATGGGGACAAGCTCTCCTCCATTTTGGGGAGAGCCAAGAGCTGCTCCCCCGCATCTGTGGATAGATTATTGAGAAGATGGAGCCAAGCTTTTACTGGAGGTGCATAATGGGGGGCATAAAGAGAGACATTTTGGTTGCAGCACAGGAAAATTACCCCCATGGGCACAGTCATGTGTTTGAAGAGGGGCCTGGAAGGATGAGAAGAAGATCATCCTTAGATAGTTTCAAGATGCAGATGGATATCCTGAGCAGGCTTGTCTGACCAAARTGATTGTGTGATTCTCTGGTCCCACCGCCGTCCCTGCTTTGTGTGGAAGGTGGATTTGAGACCTTGTTTGTTCTGTGAGCTCCTGAAGGGGATTTGTCAGTCTGTGGAGGTGTGGGGAGGAAACTGGGGAGATCAGCAACTGAAAGGGATTTTGGGCAGAGGGAGCCTGWATGATGCTTTTAGCTCTCAGAGGCAGGGGAAAGCTGGATACCTGGTGGGAGGAGAGCATGCTCTACCTCAGGCTGCTCTACAGCCAGTCCCTGGTGCCTGCTCCGAGACTGGAGGAGAATTGGCCTTGGCAAGGAACTGCCTGGAGCACAGGACTCTTGGAGCTGGTGGAGAAAAGCAGGATCAAACAGCATAAGGAGTCAGATAAGCTTGGATAAGAAATAAAGCTAATTTCTATCATATCCTTCTGGATTCAGACTCATCCAACATGCTCTTCTGCCAGCTCCAAAGGAGATGGGAGAAGGGAAATTAATGGAGCTGCTTGGAAAGCATTTGTGAGTGCTTTGGCCTCATGYAGAGGCTGTGGGACAGGGGTCTGAGAGGGGTGTGGGGCTGGGGGTGGCTGAGCAGGGCTGGGGGCTGAGTTTCTTGGGTGCTGCAGCCAGAACTGCCTTCTAGGGGAAAAAGCAGAGGGATGCTGACGTCTGCATCAGGAATGGAGCAGGGCATGGGGTCACGCCTACGCCTCAGAGGAAGGAGGCTGTAAATCAGGGRATGGTAGGGTGTGCAGGGCGAGGAAGATGTCTGGGCTGTCTCAGCATCTGGTGGGACCCGTGTGCATGGGTGATTAATGAAGGAACGGCCGCGTCTGGATGAGGTGATTAAATGTGCGCAGCAAAGCCACCAGGCACCGCGGCCAGCTGGCAGGGAGAGCCTGGGGCCCAGCTCCCTCATCCCTGGATGGAGTGGCTGCATTCCCCCATCCCTCGAGGATGGGCCCTGGCCCTGCTCRCTCCCAGACATTTAGTTTGGCATTAGCTGGCCTGCTTCCAAAGCCTGTGATGGAGCGTGCAGACAATTTGCCAGCACATGCAGGGATATCACAGTGGTGCTGCTGCATCCTGAGCATCACTTCAGGACAACGCTGTCACTCTGCAGTRATAAATCCAGAGGAACCAATGCAARAGAGTTTTCTGAAGCTGTRGGTGATCTGTGCTTTCCAGRCTGAGAGACCAAGGGAYGCAGCTATGGAGAAATCAGTGGGGGAAAGGGACAAATGGAAAGGCCACTGTTCTTTCTCTCTTCTCAAAAGCCAAAATGATCACAAAGTTGGGAAGTCATATCTCTGTGCTCCTTTTATTCTCCCTTTCCCCTCCTCCATGGACAGCTGGAAAAACAAAAACTACTCTAGCTGGTCATGTCCCTGTGATTCTCTGGGATGGTTTTGTCCTCCTGACTAGCGAGAAACTGTTGTCTATCTCCCCCTGATTCAGGGAGAGGGCATTCATCAGTGCTGTGGATTTCCCGTGTCCCCKGGTAAACTTGGGGTCCTCAGTGCTCCTCTGGCAGCTTTCCCGACTGGAAAACCCATGTTTTCCAACTTTCACCCATATGGCTTTCACAAACAGGCTTATTAAAAAAAAAAAAAAAAGAAAAAGGCAAATACTTTTATTGTTTCTTCCTCTGATTGTGCTCCTCAGTTTAATTAATTAAGCTGTTTGTCTCAAAATCTCCTCTCTAAATCTTAGCCATGTTTCTGGTTGAACTGACCAGGTTTTGAGTCCAAGTTGTTCTGTTTGTATTACCGGCAAAACTTTGGGTTCTCATGCCTGGAAGACGTCACCCTGGGAACAGCTGGATGAGCCGAGGAGGGGATGGGATTGTCTGTGTCTGATCACACTACAGATGGGGCACTGGGGGTCTTTGCATCTGGGTCATCGAGATCTCTGGTCACCTTGTGCCCCGCCAACGCGCAGCTGTGCTCAGCYCGAGCTCCGTGTGTGGCAACAGGACAAGCAGTGCCGGTTGCCGGCCTTCAGAGCTGCCCACGGGCAGGCAGGGGAGCTGCTGCCATGGCTGCAATCAAGGACAAACGTAAATTCCCCCAGCCTCACGCTGTGCTGGCCTTGGGGAGGGTGAGTGGGCTGGTGGCAGGAAGAGGAAGGATAGAAGGACAGAAGGACAGACCTCCCCATTCGATGTCCCTGGAGCTTGTCAGCCTTGTTTGGGTCCCTGCACTGTCAGGAGATGGTTGTGAGCTCTGCTCCTGCCCTGGTGCTGGCACACCAACCATTCTGTGCCCCTGAAGGCCATCAGGGCAGTGCTTGTCATCCTATTGTTATGCTCTTATGGACAACTGCTCAAGGAAATGTCTCTCTCACCCCAAAAGCAGCARTACTGGGGACCTTCTCCACTATGCACGGGGAAAACATCACATTTCCACCACAAGCTCCTCTCCAGGAGCATCTATCTTCTGTTTCCTCCCCAGCTCACCCAATCTGTCCCTCAGGACTCAGGAGYTGTGTTTCTCACACATTCCTCCTCGTCCTATGCTGCAGTCCACCAGGAATCTCTGCTTTCTCCATGCAATCACAGCTGAAAGCTGCTTGCTTCRTGGAGTGGCAGACACACGGGTGATCTGGGGGTCCAGAGCAAACCCTCAGTTTGTAAGTAGAGAGAGGACAGCCTGTTTCTTTTGACAAGGACAGAGGCTTTGACTCAGGGGCAGGCTGCAGAAGCCTCAGCATGCAGCTGGACAGATGCAGGATGGGGTCTCTGTGGTGTTGGCTCAGGGTCTCTTTGCCACAAGGGTTTGAAGGCTGCACAGCGTGGAGCTGATCAATTAATGAACATCTCCAGGCAGCATCTACTGCCTGCAGGCTCAGGGCAACACAAGGACAGGGGAATCTGGCTGGGAGGGCTGTGATGGAGGCTGCACTCTGCCCTAAGCTGGCTGCTCAGCCCCATTGAGCCCTGGAGGATGGTGGKCTGCCCCCTCTCTGAGGGGTGTGTTGATGTTCTTGGGAGGATGGAGGAGACAGCTGGGCAGAGCTCCTGGGGAACACGGGACACTGGGGCCCAGGCCTCTGGTGAGATGTGTTATGGACATCAGTCCCTTCTGACAGCTCTGGGCACCTTTTCCCCAGCCCTGCTGTCTSCTTCTGCTTCCCCTTTGAAGGCCATGTTCCTGGTCACCTGTGGCTTGCGGTGTCCCTGGTGAGCTGGTGGCCGGCTAACCTGCCTGGGTGAGCACTGAGCCCTTCCTGGGAATTCCCTTCACAGATGCCACGGGGTTTATTAGCCCATGTGCTTCTGTGCCAGAGTGTGACTGCAAAAGCTGCTTGCACAAACAGGCTGGAACTGTTTGCAAACCTTCCAGGCTGGGTCTTTGCCTTAATCTCTGTGATTAGCTCAAATGGAAAGGAACAGCTGGGCAGCTGGCGAGCCGGGGAAGTGGGACAAACATATGTGAGATCCAAAGCTTCCCAGAAATTGCAGAGCTGAGTTTAGTACCGAGGGGCTGGAAGGACAGCTCTTCATGGGGGCATCCTTGGAGTGGGAGAAGGGAGCAGGTCGTGTGTCTGCCCAGCAGGTGCTCTGGTGTCCATGGATGGGCAGGAGAGCCCTGTCTGGGAAGAATGAGGAGAAGAAGGTGTGGGTGCCACATCTCCCCTAGTTTCTTGTTTGTCTGGGCTTCTGGTGAAATGGGTTCGTGTTTAAGGCTGGAGGAGACCCCTGGGTCACTCACTGTTAGCCCTGCACAATGCAGACTGTGAAAAACTGATTGCTCTGGGGCAGGAGGCGTTGCTGCCTTCATGGAGACACACAAGGGATGCTGCTGATTCCCCAGGGAGCCTGAGGTGGGTCTACGCTGCAGGTCCATCAGCTGTAGCTTTCTGCAACCATTTTTTCTTGGGAAGCTTGAGGCCAGCGCTCTGGAGTGTCTCCCAGTCCTGGGAATGTGGTGGAGGAGGATGAACCCAGCACAGTGTTTCAGGGAGGCCCTTAAAGGGAGATTTGGGGGTACAATATCAGATGGGCTGCGCTTACCCCAGAAGAGCGCTTCTGATGTCCCATATCACTTGCTTTATCATATATAAAATGTCTGTTCCAGAAAAACATGATGAGAACAGGCACCAGCCAAGTCTCAGGACAGCGGGAATTTCCAGAAGATTTAGAAGAAAATGTTATGCCAGTATTTGACAGGAGTACAGGGGTGAGTAGAAAGATGGCGCACGTGTCTGGTGAACCACTTAGTCCCCAGCACTCACCCAAGCTGCAGGATGTCTCTGGAAATCAAAACTTTTTAAATAAGACAGAATTTTTTCTGGAAGTCTCTGTGTGACCCAGCAGATCCCAAGGCAGATAACGTCAAGTGGGAAGGGAGAACAACTTGACCTCCAAGAGCTGCTTGGATGTTTGGAGCATTACCCTTATCTCTGAAGAGCTCTTGCCAAAGCGGCTGTGTGCGATCTCAGCTGGACACTCCACTTGGGCTCATTATCCCTAAGAAATGCTGATTTTTTTAGCTCYCTGTGATATGTGGGCAATTGGAAATTTCATTAATTTCCAGGAATATCTATTATCCCAAGCAGCAAGAAGCTAACATCAGGGGGATGGAAGGTGAAAGGACATTTAATGAGAGACTGGGAGGGATCTGGGTTAGTGTGATGGGGCTGCTGGTGGCACATTGGGGTACTGTTGGGGTCCCCCGAACAGAGTTTACTCGCAGGAGAAGCTGGAGAYAGGCAGAGGTGTGAGGTTGGACATCTCTCTGTACTGTCTCTTTTGAGAGTGAAGTGTCTTGAGTGGTTTCAAGCACCTTTGCATCTGTGCTCCAAACCCTCTCCCCAAATCTGCTTAGACCAATCTTTACATGAGCTGGTGCAGCCCTGGCGCAGGGTGAGGCAGCTGATGGGGTCACACAGACTGCAGCAGCGGGGAGGGAGTCTCTCACAGGTGTTTTCAGAGTGTCCTGTCGAACTGTGGTGCCTGTGCTGAGGATTGCACCCTCTCTCCCTGCTCCTGAGTGCTGCCTTCCCTCTGSCAAGGGCAGATGTGGGGCTGCTGGTGTGTTGCTCTTTGGAAAGGGAAATACAGGTGGTGCTCTAAAGGAAGTCCTCTTTGTCAAAAAAGCATGTGGTGCCCCTTTCAGGATTCCAGAAGCCTGAGGCAAATAGAGGGGGTGTCTGTTTATCCACTGTTCTGAACCCCACAGCACTGCCACCACCACTGATAACCCTGCCCTCTGTCCACGCCCACCCAGAAGCAGCAGGAGATGTTCTGAACTCTTCTCCTTGCCTCTCCTGCTCTGGATTTCATCTCCAACATCAYATTTCCAACTCTGGCCAGAAAGCTTTGGGTGTTGTGCCATGAAGAGATGCCACATTGTGCACTGAGGAGGGAAGACAGTTTGTTTTCCCAAATTTTCGTGCAAAGGCCCTTACTCTGGGCAGATGGAATGCAGCTCAATGGAGGAGTGGGCTTGGGGCTTGCAGACTCTGTTGGTCCTGCTTCCAGACGTGGGAGCACAGGGTGGATTCAGAGAGAACAGGAACATCCCCAGAGCTTTCGACACCACACTGGCACACAGTCCTCTGCTGATAGTTTGTACATCTTCCCGCTCTCTCTCCAGGGAGGCTGTTTTGCAATGCTGGCAATTCTCACAGAGACCTTCAGCACTGGAGCAGAGCCCTGCACAGATGAGAATTGGGGCCGTGGCCCTGGTGATCTTTCTAGGGGTGCAAAATTCCCTTCCTGATTACCACCACAGCCCGTTACTGGCGGGATAGCTGGGGCACAATGTGATCTGAATCTCATCTTGGCAGCCCTGAGCTCCTCCAACTCCTGCAGGGTCTGCTCTGCACCCAAGGTATCTGGACAAAACCCTTTGGGGGAGGCASGAATGGGACCCCTGTTCCTAAGATGTGGAGTTTGACCTTCAGAGCACCAGTGTGGGGTCCCATCGGTGTGTTCAGACACACCATCAGCTGGGCCACCAGGGACAGACCTGCCTGGAATGCACAGGGATGTCCCTCTGTCTCATGGGAACATTCCACAACAGCCCTGGCTGTGCTGAGACCTCCTCACTGCCTCCTCTGCAAAGGGGAGAAGGCCCCATGTGCCACACTGAACTGGTTCTAAGGGGAGTCAGAGAGAAGAGAAGAGGCACCCACCAGCCCTCAGGAAAAACATGGAGCCAGCCAGAATCTGAGCTCTGGGATTTGGTGGGTGGCTGCAGGCAAAGTGTGATGGTCCAGGAGCAGCGCAAGGGGATGGAAATTCCCTTTGGGGCTGCAGATCTGTGTCTGTTTACGGCAAAGGAAGAGCTGTAGGGCCAGAAGCTGAGTGACCTTCTGACAGTGTGTGCCTGCCAAGGCTCTGGAGACACGTGACAGGGATGGAGACAGGACAGTCCATCGGGACAGAGCAACTCTGAACTGTGGGAAATACCAGACCGGCCAAAGCAGATTTCCCTTTCTTCTCCAGTTCAGAGAGGAAAGATTTGGGCTCTTTTCCAGAAGAGGTGCCAGCTGCCTTGTTGTTTTCCTGCTAAGATAAATCTTCCAGGGCACCTTGATCTTGTGGAGTGAGAAGTTGCTCTTGATTTGGGAACACAGGGGTATAATGGAGATTTGAGTCAGGTTCTGAGCTCTGACTCAATGGCAATACCTGAGGAGTCTTGGGCTGTCTGGGGATTTGGAAATATTCTCCAGTCTCCATAAATGGCCCCGGATCCCCTTCCCTGGGAAAGCTGTGAGTCCTATATCCTGCCCATTGTAGGATTTCCTTGGGATATACTAGATGGAGGATGCTTCTTTTCCCTCTGTGGGGTGTTTGTGATGGACACTGGATRTTGTACCTGTGAGAGAGCTCAGCATCACAGTCACTGCAGGGAACAGACGGTTCCATGGCCAAACAGAGAGATGGAAGCTGTTTGTGGTTCTCTGGCCTGGCTCTGCAGCTTTGGGATGGCAAATGAGCCCAATGAATATTGTCATGGGACAAATCTGGTGTGACACTACATGTTTGGGTGCCTGTGAAGACTGCACACCAATCTGCTACTCCATAAGAGACATCTATTAAAGCTTCCCCAGCACCATAAAGGGAGATTCTTGCTTCAAAAAGAGCCATATCCAGAATCATGGAACAGTTTGGGTTGCAAGGGACATTAAAGATCTCTCACTCCAAACCCCTGCCATGGGCAGGGACACCTTCCACTAGACCAGGTTGCTCAGACCCCCATCAAATCTGGCCATGAACACTTCAGGGATAGGGCATCCACAACTTCTCTGGACAGTTCTATAAAACAGCCTCTTCCTAATTTCTAATCTAAACTTACTATCAGTTTGAAGCCATTCCCCTTTCCCCAGTCACTACRTGATTTTTGAAATTGCCACTCTCCATCTTCCTTAGAGGCTCCTTTCAATTACAGGAAGGCTGCAATTCTTTGGACTGTTCTCTTTTCCAGGCTGAAAAAAACCCAACACTCTCAGCCTTCCCTCACAGCAGAGATCCTCCATCCCTCTGATCATTGTGGTGTCCCTCCTCTGGACTGGCTCCAGCAGGTCCCTGTCCCTCCTGTGCAGGGTCCCCAGGGCTGGATGCTCCAGGTGGGTCTCAGCAGAGCGGAGCAGAGGGGCAGAATCCCCTCCCTCCCCTGCTGCCCACGGTTCTCTGGGTGCAGCCCAGGACACGTTTGGCTCTCTGGGCTGTGAGTGCCATGGCCGGGGCATGTCCAGCCTCTCACCCCCAGCACCCCCGAGTCCTTCTGGGCAGGGCTGCWCTCGGTCTGTTCGTGCCCAGCCTGGGCTGATCCCGGGGGCTGCCCTGACCCAGGGGCTGCACCAGAACCTGGCCTTGTTAAAATTCATGATGTTCCTTATGGGCCACTGCTCGAGCTTGTCCAAGTCCTCCTGGATGTCCTCCCATACTTCAGGTGTGTCCTCATCCCTTTTTCAAGGCCTTGTCCCTTTTTTCCTGAAAGGTTGACTCCAKAGCTAAGTGATGCCAGCAGTCCCCCACCCCAATTCTCCTGTGCACCAGGGCACATCAGCCCCAAAGCCCTGGTTGTGATTCTCTGACATTCATGGCAGACACACATTTCGAAAGCTATGTTCGAAAGCTATAAGCTACAAGTTATTTTGGCCACTGAAATTATTGATAGTGAATATTCAGATGGGCAGCAGGGCTCTCTGGGCTGTGCTTACAGAAGAGGAACGGGCTTGATCGATCATGTTGATGATAGCTCCTGGCCTGCGGTCCGACAGGCTGAACCTACCATTGCTCCCATCTTTCATGTCTTTCAAATTAAATCTCCCTGTCTGTTGTATTTTGACCTCAGTGGCAGAAGGAGGTTGGCTCRTGCTGTTTGTGCTTACCTGGGGCTGGTATAGCTGGAGTGAGCTGTGAAGCACCAACCACGGAATACAAAGGTATTCATAGGACATACCACAGCTGTACTGGTTTTGCCTGGGATAAAGGCCTTTTGGGCACCCAGTGTGGTGCACAAAGGGTTTGAAATGATGGCAGATTTGATAGGAGTGTGTTGACTGAATTTATATCCGTTATTGTTATTTAGCTGCCAGTGGGCAGAGTTCCTGTGCTTGCCATGGGGCTCCCTTGCCTGACTGAATACTGGAGCCTGCTGCTTCTTAGTGGCTGCTTTTTGCTTTAGCAGTTTGCTGCAGTGCTGTGCAGCTTGTCACCTTCCTGTGCTGTGCCTGAGAACATTTTGATTACATCCATGCCGAGGGGCCTGGGCTGGCAGACAGCCAGGACATCACTGCTGTTCCTATGCTGCTGTACTGGCCAGGCTGCAACTCCGATGTAATCTCCTGGAAAAGGGACTGTGGCCTTTAGATGAGTCCCTGTGGTGTCCCCCAAGGTGTCTGTGGCCGTGGGTGTGTTTGTGTTGTAGCAGGTACTCAATGAATCATCTGTGACCATGCTGGAATACCTCAAAATCTCTAAAAGGCTTATGGCCCACGAACAAACCTGCAGCAGAGCAGGGGTAAGGGGAGGCGTTCCTCAGAGTGTTAAGCCCCAAGAGACCAGGGGTGGAAATTGTCACCTTGCATTTTGGCAGCCTGGGATCTGAGTTACCTGTTGTGGGAATTACTGTGTCAGGAACCACTTGAGCCAGTGCAGGATGAGCCTCACAAGAAGGGGTACAAGTGCAGCAGTGACCCCATCTGAGCTGGCTTTGGTGGCCAGTGACTCCACCCAAGACAGCCCCTCTCCTGACCCAGCAACCACCACAACAGATGGAGCCCAAAATCATGGACTAAATAAATTCAGTGGACATTTTGTAGATGTTTTACAGGGATGGCAAATAGGCTGAGGGACTGATGCCTGCTTATAAATCAAAGGATGCACAAGAGGAGAGGAGACAGTTGATGAGGGAGGTCTTAGGGGGTGTGTGGGACCTGAACATATCTAAATGGTATCAAATTGTACCRGTTTTGTTTAGGAAAGAGTAAATTTTATTTCTAACAGCTCATATGGTGCTGTGTTTTACATTTGTGATCAAAACCAGCGTTGATAACACAGGGATGTTTTTGTTATTGCTGAACAGTGTTTGCATAGTCTCAATGCCTTTCCTACAATTCGGGAATACATGAGGAGTAGGGAGTGGACGCAGCTGGGACAGCTGACCCCAACAGATCAAAGGTGTGCCCCATAACAATGGTGTTGTGGTCAGCAACAAAACGTGGGAGAAAGAAGGAGGAAAGGCGAATATTTGGAGTTAACAGCGTTTTTCTCTCCAAACAGCCACCACATGTGATGAAGCATTTATTTCACCAGCATGATAAATGCTTTCCTGGAAGTGGTAAACACCTGCCTCCTGATGGGATGTAGTGAATTAATTCCTTATATTGTTTTTCTTGTGCATGCAGCTTTTGCTTTACCTATTAAATCTTTCATCTCRAGCCATGGCATGTTTACCCTTCTGATTCTCTCCCCCACTCCTCTTGGCAGGGACTGAGTGAGCAGAATGTTTAGCTGCTTGCTGGGGCTAACCCACAACAGCTCATGAGCCTTTTTTCAGTGAAGGCTGTGTTACCCCAGGGCTGTGATGGGAGGGTGAGGCCACTGCTGTGAGTTGATAGAATCACAGGATGGTTCAGGTTGGAAGAGGACCTTAAAGTTCACCTCATTCCAACCCCCTTGCYATAGGCCTTCTGCCTGACTAGACCAATTCGCTCAGACCCCCATGCAACCTGGCCTTGAACACCTCCAGGAATGAAGCATCCACAACTTCTCTGGGCAACCTGTGCCAGAGCCTCACCCTCCTCACAGGATTTTTTTCCTACTTTGTAATCTAGACCTACTCTCTTTCCATTTGAACCCATTCTGCCTTGTCCCCAGTTGTTGGTGGGGGCATGTCCTGTCCAGTTCAGCCTTGAATCTAAGAACAAGAAGCGACGGGAACAGGCAGAACAGTTTTTGTGTCTGGAAACCCATGGGGAGATTTGGATCTGGTCTCATCTTCCTGCTGAATGGAGACAGAAACCCAAAGGGAATGGGATAGGCTGCATCTATCACAGTTGTGTTCTGAGGGGCTTCAGGGGCCGTGGTATCTGTGTAAGGGATCTGCTGTTTGGTGGGAGGCAGCTGCAGGCAAAGGAGACAGCAGCACAGCATCWTACAATCACAGAGTTTGGGCTGGAAAAGACCCTTAGGATCATCTCATTCCAACYCYTTGCCTTGGGCAGGAACACCTTCCACCAGACCAGGTTGTTCAGAGCCCCATCCAGCCTGGCCTTGAGCACCTCCAGGGATGGRACATCCACTAATTTTCTGGGCAACCTGTCCTGAGGATGCTCTCCCTGTTTACTGAGAAATGCCAGCCATACTATCTGGTCTCACCCACCTGTTTCTTGTCTCTATAACCGTGCTTTGGGGCACCATGTGGGGTTTGCAGTGCTGGCAACTATTGCAGAGGCCTTCAGTCTTTGAGCAGAGTCCTGCACAGYTGGAAACTGGGGATGCAGCCCTCGTGGGCTTTTCTTAGCGAGGAATTTCCCCTTTGTGACATGACCACAGCCAGCCAGCTCTGGCGGACGTGGAACAGGGCCTGCAGTCGTCTCATTTTGGCAGCCATGAGCCCCTCCAGATCTCTGCAGCACACACARTCTGCTCTGCTGCCAAAGCACTGGGGTGCAGCCGTCGGTGGGTATGAGGGTCTGTCTGCCCTTGACCTGATGCCTGAGGCAGACAGCACCAAGGACAGTCTCTCAAACCACATGGGTGACTTTTCCAGAGCTGCCATTGCAGGCTCTGCGGGGCTCTGGCAGGCGGCTGCTGCCGGGAGCTGTCCCGGCTTCTGGCCCCGCAGCTCTTCCCTTGCTGTAAACAGATGCTTGCCCGATCCTCATCCCCAAAGGGAATTTCCAGCCACTCGCACTGCTCCCAGCCCATCACATCGCACGCTGCCTGCAGACACCCGCTGAACCACAGATGCTGGCTGGCTGCGGTGCCTTGAGCAGTGTCCCGGCTCCAAACAATGTTTTTCCCCACGTTTAGGTGTGAGTCCACTGCATCCTCTTGGACACACGCATTTGATGATGGCCAGGTCACATTGTGACTCCCCAGGTCCTTGGTGCACCTGGGTCAGTCCCTGCTCTCTCTGTGTCGTGCAGGTCTCCTTGGTGGTGCAGGGTGCCCCTCTGTGTTTATTGTGTTTGCCCGGTGCCAAAATAATCTGCAGGTCACTCCTCATGTCTTCCAGTGCTGGCCTCATGGTGGAGCCAGCTGTTGCCACGTTCTGAAGGCTCTGTTGTTCTGCCCTACTGCTCTSAATCACTGTTCATGGCCAGTTATAATTAGGTTTGGAGTGTGTAACTGTTTCATATAATCTTTTAACTATGTCTGGGCAGGAAGAGAAGTGTCCCCTGCATAGCTGACCTCCCAGAGCCCCACCCATCCACTTCCCTCTCTCCCAGCAGCTGTTTCCTTTCCATGCAGGATGTTGGGAACATCTCAGCCAGCCACTGTTTGGGTGTCCTGGTGGCACTGGTGCTCCTTGATGCCCAGTCCTGATGCTTGCAGGCAGCAGGATGGGTCTCTGCCTGGCACCAGTGCCTGGCACCCAGTTCCCCTGTGGGGCTTCACTTCCTTTGTCTTGGCTTTCTCTCTGCACTTTGCCTTTTCTGCTGCTGCCTGGGCACTTGGCAGCGCTTTCCYGGCTGGGGCTGAGCCACTGCAAGGATCAGAGTCCTTCTCTGGTGTTTTCCAGTCTTGGCTGAAGCATATCCAGTTTCTATTTTACGGCTTGCCGTAATGTCTTCTGCAAAATCTCCAGAGCCTTCTCGATGTTTTGCTTCATTTCCCTTTGGCTGTCTTTAATTCCTCCRTCTCCACACACACAGCCCCACGCCCTCCACACTGATGAACTCACTGGATGTGTCAGATGCTGCTTTCTCTGGAGCTGSTTCGGGCTCTCCGTCCCATGGTGCTGAGCTCGTGCCAGAAGCGTGGGGCAGAGCGGGCTGCCGGACGTCTGCAGGGGGGCTCTACATCCCAAGACAGAGCAGGAGCAGTTTCCTCTCCAACAACTCTCAGATGGCTTTTTTTTATTTTTCCCAGCAGCTTCTCAAGTCTCTGTGAATTCACACACCAGAGCGATGCCTTCCTGTCTGTGCATCCCATCCCGGACAGTGCCTGGGCAGCCCACCCATCTCCCACAGCCCACCCATCTCCCACACCCACCCATCTCCCACACCCACCCATCTCCCACAGCCCCCCCATCTCCCACACCCACCCATCTCCCACACCCACCCATCTCCCACACCCACCCATCTCCCACA
>NW_026623345.1:1176728-1231764 GCF_030028575.1 Malurus melanocephalus
GCTGGCACACGCCTGCCCTGCTTTGGGAGCTGCTCCTTGCTTTGCTGGGAGAGGATTTATGACTTGTTAAAGCTCCACTTTCAGTGAAAGCTGGGTTGGCGCCAGTAGTTTCCTCGGAGTTTGATGCTTCCGTACGAGGACCTGTGGGATTTCTGGATGGAGTATTGATGTAGTTCTCTTATTGATGGAAGAGGGAGGGTTGTGCCTGTGGTTGGTGGAAGGGCTGAGGGCTCGCTGAGGGGGACACYGTTTTTGGAGGGTTGGTGCAATTGGTGCAAACAACAATTGAATCTCTCTTCCTCAAAGTGTCTCCCACTCTCTGCCTCATCCCCTTTCCARCACAATTCCTGGCTGCCCCATGGAGGTGTCCACCATGCCACAGATAGAGAGGCTCTGAGCCACTACCCCTTTATTGTCTGGTGATGTAGTGCAGGGTCCAAAGAACGCCATATGTCTGGATCAGAGGGGCTGAGAACTGAGCAATGCTGACCATGTATTGTCCATAAGGGCACAAAACACAGCATTTTCTCAGTCCCTCGATTTTGGGTGTGAGCAAGCACCATGGGCAGCACTGCACATCCTGCAGAGGATGCTGTGGGAAGACAGCACTGTTCCAGGGTGCAGGATCTACTGCTTGCTAAACCCCTGATATTTTCAGCATCCCACCCCACACCTGAGCCACTCTGCAGTCCTGCTAGTCAGCAGAGGGTTAACCTGCACCCACACCCAGCTGGGAAACGCAGAGTGTGTGTGGGGCAGACATCTCAAGGCTGAAGACCCTCTCCCAGCCCAGCTGGGTCCAGCATCCGCGCACTCCAGGGAGCAGCTTCCTTGCCCTTTCCAGCACGTTGTGCTTATCCTGCTCTTCCCATGGGCTGTGCTGAAGGCTGGGGACGGAGCAGCCGCCAGCAGGCAGCCTGCCCGGCTCGTGTGCCGTCCGTTTCCAGCAATTCTTTCCCGCGTCCCAAGGAATGTGTCGCTGTTCCACATTTCTATACGTTGTGCCTGGCAGCCCGCTCCCCTTCCCAGACACGGGGGTTTTCCACGCTGGGCTTTGCAAACTACCTCTGCACGGGGTCCTGGGAATCGGGGCCTCTGCAGGAAGGAATTTGCCGGTCAGCGAGTTGAGCTGAGCTGTGCGACCCCATTCCTGTCAGCAGTGACTTTAACTCGGAGGCAGCATCCAGAAAGATTTGGAAATTCCCAGTCCCACTGGTTGGCCCCCTCTTGATGCCTTCAGTTCAAGGAGCATCTGCTCCCAACCCTGAGCTGCCTGGGAAGCAGACCCTGCAGTCTGGTTAAGTGGGGCAGAACCGAGGGCTTCTGTAAGGCTGATGGTCAGGTGTGGATGAGCAGAGAGCTGAGAGCTCAGCAGAAAGGATCTCCTGGTGACATGGGTTGAGATGCTAGGACACTGTGATGCTAGGAACCAGGGAAGCAATCCAAAGATGAACTCCAGGCTCTGGAGCTCTGCTGTTCCAGTGCAGGGTGCAAACTTGAGAAGCATTTGGGATGGAGGCTTGAGAGAGCACCTACAAGCTGCYACGATGGTTTTACTGCCTGGGAAAGGATCAGAAGCAAGGCAGTGAGGTAACCTCTGCTATAATCCCACTGTTTCTGTGCACTCTGTGTGTGGGGACACCGCAGTCCTTGCTGGGGACAGCGTCCSTCCTTCCTGCACCACAGGGATGCAAAGGGCTGCTTGAGCACAGGGGTAGCCCCTTTTCAATGGCTCTGAACAGWGTCAGACGCAGCCCCTGTGGTCAGAAAGGGATTCTCTGTAGCTGAAACACCCCATAGGAGTACCTAGTTTATATCCCTCCTTTTGTCTGCCTCCATCCTGAACTTTTGAGCTATGGGAAAAGGCTGGTGACTGCAGGAGCCCAGGATGGTGAGAAGTGGGTTTGTGTGGGTGCACACAAGAAATTGTGCCTGTCCAGAGTGGCTGCTGGAGGCTGATGGYGTTTGAAAACCCTAAAAGGTCTTGTCTCCATCCCCACCCTTGCAGTTCCTCTGATTCCCAAAAGTTCAGCCATCTCTGCAAACAGGGATACTAACTCATCTCTCATTGCCAGAAGTTTCCTGGTTTCTCCCTGGGCAGGGATGACAGGCGACAGAGCAAGGCACATCGAGGGGAAGGAGTGAAGGGGATGCTCTGAGGGAAGGAAGGCAGAAGAGGAGACAGGGCATGGACCCCCAGACTGATTTCCATGGGACCCTGCTGCTCAGGTGTGCAGATGCACCTGCAATGGCCAGGTGCCCCCTTTCCCTCTGTTTCCTCTCCAGCCACTTTCCCTGGAAAGAGTGAGAGCCGGCTCACCCAGATGCTTTGTCAGAGATGCAAGTCACAGCAACAGGGAATTGCCTGATTCCTTTGGGAAGGGAAACGCGTGCCCTGACCCTACTCAGCAGCTCAGACCATGTTTTGGGCTGGCCTTGGGCCAGAGGTTGCTGCTGCGGTGTCTTGAAAACACTCAGAGAGCCAGGGACTTTCCAGGAGCCTGCTGCCGTGGTGGGACAGAGAAGGGCAAGGAAGGAATTGGGGCTCTGTGCTGGGATTGCAGAGCTCTCCTGGGCTCCTTTGGGAGTAGAGGRGGTCCTGTGGTGGACAGGTCTGTGCTGGTGGCCACCTGTGACATGTCCTCCCTCTGTCCTACATCACTGATACCACAAAGGCTCTGGGGGAGACTTGGCCAGGGTGGATGGCCACGGGACCAGAGCTTCCCCAGCCTGTCCAGCACCGGGGCAGTGTTCCAGCTGTGCCGAGGGTGGGGATTCATCCAGGTGCTCAGGGCACTGCTGTCTGGGGAGGCTGCTTGAGTAAGGGCTGGACAAGCACAAAGCACCAGCATGGCTCTCCTTCTGCCCTGTCCTGATGCCACCAATGCTTTGGGATTGGAGGAATGGGTGACAGCACCAGGATGGCTCGGGGGAAACATTCCCTGTGCTGCCAAGTATTCCGGGGAGATGCACCTGCAGACAACCACTACTGCCCGTGTGCCACACCTGCTGCTTGCCCAGGCTCTGCTGCCCGACTCCACAGAAATCTYTGTGCTGCACAAGTGTGTGGTGAGCTGCCTTCCCCTGTCTGGTGCTGGGTAYGTGGGTATAGCCCAGAATGCAATCTCCTTGCACATTGATGGAGGAATCCCCAGGAGATCAGCYCTGGCACACTGCCCCAGGCAGTCCCAGAGGAATCCTGGTGTCCTGGCCCAAGAGAGGGCTGCAGGACAGTTGTTGGTGATCTGTGACTCCAGCATTGCCTTCTCCCTGCTGAGTGGGWCAAAAGTCTGGCCTCCTTACACAGCTCACTGGGACTTGGGTCTTCTCCTGGGTTACTCATTGTCCTTGATGACAATTTGTGAGGGTCTTTATCARGARCTGGYGGAAAGTCCTGGGGTTACACAGGCTGTGGRACCCTCAAAGGGGTTTGACCCCCACTGTCACTGACCCCATGAGAGSTGCCCATCCCACTGGGGCTCCCAGGACACAGCTGGCAYGAGCATTGGGACCGGAGCTAGCCGAGGAGCTGGAGGCCAGGGTGGGCAAAGAGGGGCTGCTAGCAGTGGGTGGTGAAGATGGGGACACGATGATAAGGGGGATTTTTTGCTGGTGGGGTTTTCCAGAGGAGTGATGTTGGGACATTATCTCTTCTCAGAGCTCGGGATTAGGGTGAGAGGCAGTGACACCAGAAGCATCACAGGAAATTCCAATTAAATAGTGGGGGAATTGATTTCTGCTTGGGGAACATTTCAAGCACTGGAACAGGTTCCCCAAAGCAGTTGTGAAACCTCCATCCTTGGTTTCTTCCAGACCATGATGTGGTGATTACCTCAAAATATAAAGGTGTCTGAGTGTTCTTTTCCCAGAGCAGGACTGGTGTCACACTAGTCGCTCAGGGCTTGGTCCAGTCACACAGCCATCCATCTCTTTGAATGGCTTTTGTCACCACAGATGTTTCCTGTGGTGTCCTGTTCATATATCGTGGGTTTGCTTCTACATAGTCCCCATCTGTCCAGCCATGCACAGGATCATGCCAGCCTGCCTGTGGAGCTTCACATCCTTGTCAGCGCATTCCTTCAGCTGATCAAGGTCTCCACTCATCCTCAGCTCCCACAATTTGCTTTCAGCTCTGATGTCTGTCAGGCTGTGCTGTTTCCCCAAGCCCCACTGCAGTGTGACCCTCACACATCCCAGCCCTAAAGCTGTGTTCAGCTCTTTGGGGCAGTCTCTAAGGCAGCCAGATACGAATGGGGGCTCAGGGGGAGGGGATGTGGAGTCACACTGAGACACTTCTCATCCGTTTGTCTTGGGAGTAAATCACCAAGTGGGGGAGAAAACAGGTTGACTCCTTGCTTTCTTTAAGAGCTTGGCCACCTTCCAGGGTCCCTGTCATGGGAATAAACACCCGACCCTCCGAGAGCAGGTAGTGGCAGGTTGTGAGACTGGGTAGGAAACTGGAGCCCACGGACTCATCCGGCATGTCCCCCACCTGGCACCCCCCGCCCGATGGGCMGCTGGGAACAGGACAGGACGTGCCTGTAAAGGGGGGCTCGCAGCTTACAGGAATCCCCCACCCTCTACTTGTGCATCACCCAGCCCTTGGCTCGCCGGTGGGCTGCCTGCCAGGCTGTCCGAAAACGAAAGCAAGGAATGCAGAGATAAATAGGAGCAGCCTCGGCACGAGCAGCAGAGCGCGTCCCGATCCCGATCCCTGTCCCGCTCCCGATCCTTGTCCCGATCCCGAGCCTTGCTCTGCTCAGCACCCGGGGCAGCACCATGGCCTCCCGCCTCTTCCTGCCTCTGCTGCTGCTGCTGGCTGCCATCCTCATCTTCAGCCAGGCTCAAGGTGAGGGGCGAGGAGCTGGGACGGGGCAGGGGSTGTGGGTGCTCAGTGGGGTCTGCGCAGGGTGCTGGCCGGTGAGGGGGTGTTTTTAGAGGGTTGAGCTGTGGGGTTTGCAGTTGTGTGTAGGGCTCTGTGTGTGTGCCTGTGGCATTGGCTTGCAGTGCTTGTCATTTTGACAGCCTGTGTGTGTGTGTGTGTGTGTGTGTGTGTGTGTGTGGTGGGGCAGCAGCACCCCAAGCTCAAAAGAACAGTCAGGAGAACGAGGTTCCGTCTCTTTTTAAGGAGCTCATCTCAGTTTCCCTCCCATCTAATTTTCCCCTCCATGATGCCGTGTCTCATCTTGCTGGGACAGAGTGTGACCGGCAGCTGAGCACTGGGGTTGAGAGCTTCCAYCCCCACGTGCTGCCCAGCACCTCCCCAAGCAAGCTCTGTGCTCTCAGCCGGCATTCTGTGCTGAAGCTGTCCTGTCTCAGTGGCTGTCCCAAATCCCACATCCCCTCCTTGCTCACAGGCATTGGAAGCTCAGCTTCGGACTGCTGCCTGAAGCACAGCAAGAAAGACATCCGCGTTGCCGTTCTGAAATCCTACCGCCTGCAGGGACCCGAGTCGGGGTGCATGCTGCGTGCTGTTGTGTGAGTACCCTGTGGCAGTCAGGACCCCTCGGAACAGTTTGGCTTTGGACAAACCTTTCCCTGTCCTCCCGCTGCTTCTCCCCAGTGAATCTCTCTGCTGCTCCCCCAGGTTCATCACCAAGAGGAACAAGAAAATCTGTGCCTCTCCCACCGATGCCACTGTCCAGAAGCAGATGAAGTTCTTGGACGAGAAGGCCAAGAAGGGACAGCCCCGGCGCCCCAGGGACAGATCCAAGAAGCAGAGGCGACCACGGGTCTAAGTCAGAACTGAAGAGGTAGGTGAGAGTGGTCAGTAGGGTGAGGATGCTGTACCCCATTCTAGATCCTTCCGTGTGGGAGGGTGGGCATTCAGCTCTTGGTGCAGAGCCTGGGGGAGCTGCCAGAGCCATGGCTGGAGCATGGAGGCACTTAGGGAACGGCTCTCTGCYGTTTGTGCTTGCCTTGAAATTAAATTTTTTTCTGGAGAGCTGCTGGGCTAAGGCAAATCTTGGGGATGGGCAGGGCATGCCACACCGGGGAATTGTTGAGACCCCCTCCATCTCACCCCCTCCTCCTCCTCCTTGCCTTTGTTAGGACGGATGCCTTCCCACAGGTGACTGACCCACGGCCCGGCAATGGCGATGGAAATCCACAAAAACCACACACCCACCCACCCGCCACCCCCAGGGCGGGGATGGGGCACGCTGGGGAGGATTCCCTCTGCCCCAGAACCTCTTTTTTTGCTGCTATGCCTGACACAGAGATCCCCCRGCACCTGCAGTGCCTGGGGGCTCTCAGCAAAGCAGGTGCCCAGGTCTTCACCTGTCCCACGGGAAAAGAGGAGAGGACCTGGGCCTGGAGCTGAGCCATGGCTTCCCACCCAAGGGGAGTTCTTTAGCCTAGCAGGATGGCTGCTTTTCCTATGACTCTTTTTTTTTTTTTTTTTGCGGGGATATTACACATTTGTATTTATATTTGAAAACTGTGCTTTCATTCAGTCTTCCTGAAAGGTTTTACTTCTGTCTCCTTGTGCTTCACCAAATAGCYTTTATGCTGCAGGCTGGATTTTCTGAAAGATTTCTCTTATTTTTCTAATAAACCATAGCTGCATTTTGTTTTCCTCTCATCTATTTGCTCCTTTTTGGCTTGCAAGGCCGTGGGGTACCAGGCAGGTCCCAAGTCCCATAGTCCTGCTTGAGCTGCTTGCTGGGTGCTTCTTTGYAGAGCAATTAACAGTGGCTGAGATGGAGAGTTTTGGGGTGACTGTGGCTCTCTTTGGGCTATTCTAATCTTTCAGTTKTTATGGTGCACTGTTGCATTGTAGTTCCGATACAAATAGCCACAATCTGTCCCTTTTTTATATTTCCTTTTTTAGGTACAGCATTTCCATGAAATCAGAAGTAATTTTTCAATTTAGTGGAATTATACCCTTTTAGCTCCCCTGGCTACAAAATTGCAGTGGAGTCAGAACAAATTGTTCGTTTTAGTAGAATTTTACCCTTTTATTTCCCCTGGCTTTGCTTGTGTCAGGGATTCAGGCACTATTAAGACAAATGCTTCGTTTTCTGGGAAAAAAAAAAAATCCAGAAACTCTCTTATACTTACTTACCAAATCTGAAAAGCCCACATGATGAAAATGCATGTGGGGCTGTGAGRGTGGGGGAATAGAAGATTTCGCAACATTTATCGTAGACATCTTGCAACCATTTGAGAGCAGCTCTATCTCAAACCTTTAGTGAGAGAAGTCACTAACCAGAGGACACCTTTAGGTGACAYTGCAAGTAGAGGTGGGACAGACCCCTGGTACAGGACTGGAGGGRAAATGGCATCTCTCTACTCTTGCCACCCACCCTCCCCAGCACGCTGAGAAGGAGCAAATTGAACAGATGTTCTGCAGCTGCACTGCTATCTGCTTGCAGAGATTTCCAATGTGGACTTTGGTCAGTAAAGGTCTATTAAGTCATATAAATGCAATAATAGGATTTGCATAGCTTAGCAGTATCGGCACGGGCTGTGTGTTTGCTGGAGCAAAGCTTGCAGCTGAGTGTTTCCACCAAGTATGTTTATCTGGCTTGACCGCTTTATTGAGAGGGCATTTAGGTCTATTATTTCGAGGCTGTGTACAGTAACTGTGAAGCCCAGGATGCCGGCCCTGAGCACGGGACGGGCTCTGAGCTGTCTCCTTGCTGCCGCCTCCTCCACACGGAGCACGCGGCCGTCTGCCAGGCCGGCTTTTGGACAGGATGTGTAGCAATAAAATGTATTCTTTATAACCAAACTCGCTCGTTCCAGCTGTTGTGRTGGGTTTTTTTTTTKKKGRGGGGTGGGAAGGGCTGCGTGGTGGAGGGCTCTTCTCCCTCACACACAGTCATCCCCCAGGTCCAGGCTTTTGCTGCTCTTGCAGTGCTCGTACACTACAAATCTCTTGTAGCTGTGTTTCCCAGCAAYGTGGAGACATCCTGGTTGCTCATCTGTCCCCAGTGAGGGGTTCTGAGGTGTCAGCAAACATGGGCACCACACTTGGATACAGCACACTTGGTTTGGATACAGCATCTTTGCTCACCATCCCTTCAGCCCCTCCTGGACATGGACTGCTCGTTCAAAGCAGGGCTCWGTGCTCCTTGCTGCTTTGGGATAACAGCAATAAACCAGATTGTTAATGAGGCTGTGCTGTGGACTGAGCTTTGCTGGGAGCCTGGGAACTGACACCTGCACACAAAGAGTGAGCTGGGAGGGCTGGAGGCATCCCTGTGTTTGCTGGGGACACACTGCATGCAGATCTTAAGGCTGGCCCTGCCTCTGACAAGCTTCTTGTTCTGGTTGTGGTGTCAGGGGATTATGAAATGTAGTCACAAAAATTTTCTATAAATGAGGTCCAGCTGAGTATGTCTGCAACCACAAACAGCTCAGCGTGAGAAGACGGCAGCAGCGTGTGAAATGTGCYCTGGTGTCTCTGGCTGTGGAAGTGAACACCTCAAAGGAGGGTTTTTTCCCTTTAAATGCTAGGTGGGCATTAGGCTAAAACAGGTTAAATGTTTTARTCACACACACATGCCTGTGGTGGTGTTATGATTCACCCTAAAACTTACCCTAAAAACAGGGTCTGGAAGTGCAGAGGAGTTTGTGCCATGCTCAGGAAGGTGCGGGTGAGCTTGGATGTGTGTGCACAAATGTAACAYGCTCAGGTGTTTGCACTCCCTTTCCAGCTGCACTGCCGAGTGCTGCTTTCCAGGAGAACAAGGTTCCTGGGAGCCTCTTGAGGCAGGTGTGAAGCAGGTGGCCACAGTGCTGCTACGGTGAGATGGCACCAGAGATACACCTCCGAGATTCCCTGTGACAGGTGGTGAGCTGGGATCTGCAGCACACAGCGGGCACCAAAATTCCTTCTTCATGAAGGAGCTGAAACCTTCTGAAATCCCAGATCCCAGCTGGGACAAGAGATATGAAGAAAAATGGTCTAAGGCAGTGCTGCAGTGAAGCAGGAGAATGGGATTCACACAGCTGCATCCCTGGGCAGGGCAAACCAGCTGCTTGCCCCATAGAAAAGGCAGTGTTGATGAAGTATGTGCTGGGGCAATGCGTGGGCAAGGGCTGTAAAAGCCCACCTAGGATCTGCAGGGAAGGAAARAAAGTTGAAGCAATGTCAAGCAGTGCAAAAAGTTAGGAAAACTCATCCACCCTGGAGCAGAAAGGCTTTGGGGACAGTGGAGAGCAGCCGGGCGAGACAGAAAACAGAGTGTAGCCAAGAAAGTCTTGAGCTCAAGCCAAATGATTAGCTCAAGTCATYAGCTGGTGCAGACAACGCTCCGGGGTTGTGCCAGCAGCAGAGGGCTCCGAGCTGCGATGCCAGGCTGAGCTCCAGCCAGGCTCACCTGGACATGGACACACCAGCTCCATCCCTCCATCCCATGCCCTTGCCCAGCAGCAGGAGCAGGCGGTGCTGCAGCAGCCTCATGGGGACCGAGGGCTGCTTTTGGGGTGTTAGAGGGGCTTTGGTTTCCAAGCAAAGCTTCAAAGTGGTTTTTTTGGTGAGGTCTGCCATGGTCTTGAGAGCAGAAAGGATGTGGGAAAGTGGCTGGTGGGCAACAGGGGCTCTCACCCTTCCTGCCCCAAGGTATTTCCAGTCCTGGCCATCCCCTGGCACTCACACTGCCCAAGAGGGCACAGCCCAGAACTTTCTGTCAACCCTGTCATGGCCTACRTGTAACTCCCAAGTGCCTTCCTTCCCTGATCTTTGGTTTCTGAACACCCTTGGCTGTGAGGTGTCTCATGCTGCTATTCCTCCTTCCACTTCCCCAGAACCTGAGGTCCCTCTGCTTGCCTCCCATCCTGCTGTGCATTTCAGATCTGCTCTTGGGCTGTGGAAAAGCATCTGCTCCCCTCTGAGGATATCCTGGGATGGGGCCAGCCTTGCTCCAGAGCTGCAAAAAACTGAAAACTCCATGGTCTCCCCTGCCCATTGTCAAAGAGCCAACAGAGCAGTGAGAGCACCCTCCAAGGGTTGGTTGTGTCCCATGTGCCAGTAGATCTGTCCACATGTAATGTGGTGTGCTGCCTCACTGGATACCCTTACCTGCCAAGCCACGCAGGAGATGTCAAGGAAATTGCTGCTGGGCTGCTTTTTGTACAGATCTTTGAGCTGTTCCCAGCCATCCCCTCTGAAATCCCTGAGGGGAATCAGAATGCAGAATGATGGCAGGGAGTCAGTTCTGGGGGCATCCCACCTTGCTGCTATTTCAGGAAGGATTTTGCTGGGAAACTGCAGCCCAGAGGTGATGCTGAGGGAGCCATGTGCTGCAGGGATCCCAGGGGATGGCTGCTTGCCTGGGAGCGTAGAGCAAGATGAAGGTTCTTGGATCTGCTGCTCATCACTCATGGTGACCTCAGCATCAGCGACACTGAAGCCAGTGAGTATTAGGGACAGAGCAGGAACTGGCACGTTTTGAATCCTTCTGAGCCAGATCCTCGGGTTCATCTTTGCTGCCTCTGGGCAAAGCCGTGACTTGCTGCGTTTTCCCCCTTTATCACCATTTAAATCAGATCGACTGTGTTCACTCAGCTGGAGAAGATCCAGTGGGGCCCTGAGCCCCACAAGCTGTTGTGGCCTCAGTCCTTGTGCTACACCAGGACTGGGAATGTGATGGAGCTGTGTGAAGTTGCTATGAACTGGGTGTTGCAAGGGAAATTGTAGCAGCTTCAGTGCTTGCCCAGTATTTCCCAATGAAACAAATGCAGCCAGATCCCACACCAGGGACTGGCTGTAGCTGGAATTTACTGAAATTCCCCCTTTTCCCTTTCCAGCTCCGTAGCTCAGAGGTGGAAGGCTGACCACCACCAGACAACCTGGGGAGCAGCTGTCCTGGGGGCTCCTGTGGCTGCCAGTCCTCAGGAAAGCAGCAGCTTGGTCAGTGCTGCCTGAGGAGAGTGCAGGGGTGAAGGCGATACCCACATGGTCTGTTTACATTTTGATGCGTTTGGATTTCCCACAGGGATCATTTGTGCCTTCTGATTTCCACTTTAATTAACAACTGCATTATCGAGGTTTCTGCAGGGGTGAGTGCTCATGGATGCTTCATGCTGCATCCTGTGGTGTCCTCAGGGCTTGAGCTCCAGAGCTCCCTAATTGCTCGGGAAGAGGCTTAAATGAGTCAGTGCACACGATGCTCTTCCCTCATCCCCACCAAATCCTCTGCCTGCTGTGCCCCTGGGGATCCTGGACCCTGAAGCATCCCTGTTTTTCCCATCTGCACCATCTTTTCTGGTTCCTGAGGCTGAGCCCCACGAGGGGGATGGGTGACCTTCCTGCATGCCACAGGGATGCACTTCAGAGATGACCACACTTTTCTTAGAAACCCTACTGACCCCAGTAGAGGGGGGAAACCCRCACATTCCCCTTTCACAATGCAAGCGGAAAACCCCTTTCCTCACTGGTACTCTTCCTGGGGAGCAGAGGCGTGTGAAGCTGCTGTGCTTTCACCCACTTGGCTCCCAGACAGCTGTCATCAGGAGGAATGGCAGTTCCCTTTCCTGYCCATGTCGGTGGCAGGGGCTGTGGGCAGATCAGGGGCTAAGAGGCTCACCCCCAGAAGGATATATTCCCTACTCAGCAGCAGCAGGCAGGAGACCCTTGTGCCGGGCTGAGGATGGCCCTGCTTGCCCAGGGGTGCAGGACCCAGCAGTGCCTGGAGGGGAGTCCCAGAGCATGGGACTCCCACCAGCCTTGGTTGTGCTACAAAACCTGCCAAACACATGGAACACGCAAGGAGGTGAGTGTTTGCTGCTGGGCAGCTCCCCCAGCAGCCCGTGCCAGTGGATTGGGGCTCTGCTTTTGGGACCCACTCTTTGCAGAGGGCTCCAAGCTGTCAGACCAACCCCTGGTGAGGAGCTGGCTCTGAATTAGGAACAGCTCTGGCCACCAGCACCAGGAGCTGTCATCCTTCCTGCTGTGACATCTCTTTGGCAGCGTCCTGAGGAGATTAAGTAAAGACCAGGTTGCAGAGCCAGCCTACATCCCAAACCTGCAGGGAGCCCAGGGCTATTGATGGACGCTAATCCTCCACCACCTAAACTCGCCTTCTGCTGGCTTGTGAATGTCAGCAGGTGCTGACTGAAGTTAAGCCGGCACATCCTGTTTGTGCTACTCCTCCTGCCCTTAGCCCCAGCCTGATCCCAGCTCCAGCAAGCCAGAGGCAGAGGAGACCACCCCACACACGAGGCTGGTGCCAGTGCAGGGTTGCAGCTCCATGTCTGGTGGCATGGCTGGAATCTCCTCTTGCTCCATCCCATGGAGTGGGGAAGGGGCAGAGCCCCCCTGAGAGGGGCAGAGGGACTCACTGAGCTCCCYGAGTGCCAGCTCTGTCTTTTGTGTCCAGGCGGGTATTTGTCCACATGGAAGGTGTCTGTCCAGTGCTCTCCACTGAGGTGCAAGGACAGCCCAAAGCTTGAACAAGGGAAAAGGCGCAGGCATAGAGACTCTGCTCCAGGGCTTTTTTGCCCTCCTGCAAAATATTTTTCCTATTGTCAGTGGGAATTTATCTGGGTGCAACTGATGCCTTTAAGTCTGTCTGTCCTTGGGCCCCTCAAAGAAGACCCAGCATCTCCAACCCTCTACAAGCAGCTGCTGACAGCAATGAGCCTTTCATCATTCCATCCCTGGGCTGCACAACCCCAGCGCTCTCTGCTTCCCATGAGGGACTGAAGCAGCCTGGATTAAGGGACATCGCTGCAGGTGGCACTGGCACTGGCACTGGCACRGCRGTGAGTCACCATTCCAAGGAGAACCAACCCCCGTCCCTGTGCTCCTGTGAAGATTCAAAGCAGGAACGCTGGTCCTCGCTCTCGGCAGAGCCCACGCAGCGGGTGAGCTGCTGGCACCCTGTGCCGTGCACACAGCCTCTCTGGGGAATTTCTGCTCTTGCATGGAGAAAATCTGTTTACAGGAAGCTCTGTAGCAGCCTTTGGCCAAGAATCCATTTGGTGGGACACCTGGAAATCAGGTTGTCTTTTGGCCTGTGAGATCTTGGCCCTGGGATGGAGCATGCTGAATGGGYTCTCATCCCTCTGCCAGCTTCGGATGTGTCCCACACAGGCACTGGGGAGGGCAGGGGGAGACAGCCAGGCTTCAGCAACCAGATGGGGAGAGTCTGAGGGGAGACAGACATCATCCCAGTACCAACAGATATCCCAAAAATGGGGTTGAGGCAARTTCTACCCCCATAGTATCAGAGGGTTGATCCTACATGATGTTTAATGTGAATGTTCTCTCAGAGAAGAGACTGGGGAATGTGTGGGGTGAGGCCCCCATGTGCCATCCCAGAGCCCTGGGGTGCTTTCACAAGGTACAGGGACCCTGGAGCTGTGGCCTGAGCGTTGGTAGAGAGGGCAAGAGAAAGTTTGGCTGTGGGACCACAGAACAGCTGGCTGCAGGGAAAGCAGCTGCCAGGATATTCGGGAACTTTTCAAAGATTAAAATCCAGCCTGTGGAAAGACTTGTTACAGCGTCCCAGCCTTCTTCTCGGCTGGGCTGTTCAGGGAAAGTGAAAGCCGGGTCTGGAAGGATATATAAGCTGCRGGGAGCAGCAGCAGAGAGCAGGGAAGCTGTGCAGAGCTCACCTCTCCTGCCTGCAGCTCCGACGCCTCCAGCCCATCCACTGCCAGACCCACCAGCAAAATGCAGCCGCTGCATCTTCTGTGCCTCAGTCTCCTGGTGCTGGGAAGTATCCTGAATGGTAAGAGGGGTCTTCTCAGGCTGCCTTTCCTGTGGAAGGGAGAAAATTGTTTCTTCTGTCTTTTGCATTTCCAGCAGGCTTTTAGAGGGACAAATGGCTGGGGCTCTGTCCYAGCCCTCCTGCATTCTCTGCTGGTAACCTGCCCAGAGGCACTTTGTTCTGCCCAAAGTCCAGACWGCAGCCTGCTCTGGGRCTCTGGGGCTGGGAAGGTGTGTTTGGGAAAGGCCATGGAGCAATCCTGCCTCCCAGTGCCCTAGCCCAGCTTGCACACACTGGGCTGGGATTGCATTCCTGTCACTCTGTGGTGTGGGGTCGGTGTCGGGGCTGGGAGCCAGAGGGAGGGCGTGTTTTAGGGTAGGGGCTCGGGTTCGAGAGGCTCTTGGTGTTGGACATGGGGGTTGCTGTCTGGGTGGGTGACACCAGAACCTCTGCTCTGTGGTGGGGAGCTGGGGAGCCCATTGGCCTTGYGGTTTGTGCCACACCTTGCTGCTGACGGCTGCGGATGTCTGTGGGCGCTGCCAGCCTTGTCAGGCATTAGCAGTGAATGCAGCATTCCCTGGAAGGGTGACTCCCAAACTCCTGCCTGCAGGGAAGCGCAGACAGCTCTGTCCTTCAGCTGTCACAGGAATGATCCGTGCGGGGCGGGCTGTGATGGGGTAGCTGCCAAACCTGTGATTGCTCCAGTAAATAAAGCTGAAGTCATCCCCAGCCCCTCGGAGGTGTATGTCGGTATTGCAGCGCCYTGAGGCGGGGTGAATAAAGACCCCCGGGCCCTGCCTTGCCAACCGGGGTGCAGGAGGGACCCAGGCACGCAGAAGGGTTTCTTGTTGCAGAAGGGTTTGCCTTGTGCCTGTTTGCTGCTCCYCATCTCCTTCGCTTTCTGCTGGAAGGAGGCAAAGGGCTCCCGGCACCAGGGTGTGAGCGCCATAAATCCGGTGCCGGCGTGCCCAGCCGAGTGACAGCATCCCTGCCAGCACCGTCCCCYCGCACCCCTTCACCCTGCAGGGCAGCTGCCAGAGCTGCCGCTGAGCTCAGCCTGCACTGTGTGTCCCCCCGACAGCGCACGGAGGGATCAATGTCCTGGACTGCTGCCTGCGGACAAGAGAGACGCCCATCCCGCGGTGGATCGTGCAGGACTATCGGCTGCAGCTGGTGCAGGACGGCTGTGCCATCCCGGCTGCCATGTAAGAGCCCAGGGCCTCGAGATGGCCAGGGATGCACCTGGCACGGAGGCAGAGCTGGAGGCAGAGCAGGATGGAGCAGGGATGCTGGGCTGGATTTGAGGGCGAAGGAATGGGGAGAGTTGTGGAAGAGATCCTGGAGGGGCTCAGTCAGAGGGGGAGCAGATGACAGGGGAAGGCATGAGAAAAAAAAAAAAAAAGCCGAGGAAGAAAGTCATTGAAAGGTGGAGATAGGGGAGGGCAGTGGGTGAGCTTGAGCTGTTCTTGATCAGCCCTGGGGTGTTCTGCTCACTACATTTTGTTTTTTTTTTTCCCTCATGTGCCTGGCAGATTCATCACCACAAAGGGCAAGCGCCTCTGCGCACCCCTCCATTCCCAATGGGTGATTCGACTCCAAGAGAGGCTGGAAGCCAGCTCTGCCAGGAGGGTAAGAACCATCCCTGTTCTCAGCCAGGCAGGAGGTCAGCCGGGCAGTGGGTTTATCCACTGCAGAACAGGCTTTTCCCAGCGTGACTGGGCTGTTGGGAAGAACGGGGACATGGATCCCTTGTCTTGGTCTCCATCCCTCCCCCCTCCAGCTGGGACCAGTCTGTCTCCTCGGCACTCCCTCTTCCACCCCAAATAAATGCAACCCTGGGACTTTTGTCTACCCAGTGTCACTCTTGTCTGAGCCTGATGTGTGCCATGACAAATGGCACTGGGAACAAGCCCCTTGCCACTTCTGTCCTGCAGGCTGCTGCCTCTTCATGGGGAGGGTTTGTGATGATTTGGGGGGTGTGTTGCAAGCCCTGCCAGATCCATCCCCACCATGGCTTGATCAGACTGCGGGGAGGCCCCTGCCCTGAGGAACACACTAATACCAGTTGGGTTTTTCACTTCCCCAGGCCAAACCCCAGGGCAAATAGGCCCTGAGGAAACCCAWGGCTGGTCCCAACGCCTGGAGTGGGACCTGCTCCCAGCTGTGAATATATTGCCAATGGAGCCGACCTTCTTCCATCTCCAGCCTTGTGCAGACTGACACTCCTTGGGACTTGTGTCACCACGTGGGGATAGGCAGAACCCTGTCTGCTCTCTTTTTTTTTTTTTTTTTTTGCTCTGACTCTGGTGTGANGAACCCTGTCTGCTCTCTTTTTTTTTTTTTTTTTTGCTCTGACTCTGGTGTGACCCAGCAGTCTGTGCCAGTCTGAGCCAGGGGCTGCTGGACCCCATCATCTTCGCAGCCTGGAAGGTGTTTGATGGACTGATCTGCGAGCTGGGGACTTCCAGAATTCCCTTCAGCACAGCAGTTGTGACCTCCAGCTCTAGTCTGATCCCTTTCTGTGAAATTGCCAGCCCCAGCCTGGAGCCCTTCTACAACCCAGGGCAGGGTGGAGATGGAGGGGAGTGGCCATACATCTTGAAAAGCATAACCCAAATGTCCTCAGACAATCAGTGGCCAATGTTGCTCCTCTCTCACTCAATTCCCTGCACTGTTTCCTTCCTGCCCTTCCTTGCAAGGGTGGAAATAGAGCCAATAACGTGGCAGCCTCAGAGCAGGCAGTGATGTGGCTTTTAGGCTCTGCTGTCCCCAAGACAATGCCCCCCATCTCAGTCCCCCAGACTGACACCACAGCCCTGCCTCGTGCCCATGCCTGGAGGTCAGGCTTGTCTCCAGTTATTTGCTGCTAGATCTTTTCATTGCTACAGTTCCATGTGTATGCTGCTTCTTCACTCTGTCTCTTTTTTTTTTTTTTTTTTTTTAAATATGCTGTGATTTTGTTAAATAAAAAAGAAGAACCAGCAGGTAGTTGTCATGCCTTGTATTTGAGCCTGAAAGCCAGCGTGGAGTGTGTGGTGAGCAGTCAACACTGCTCAGTGCTGCAGAGGCAAGAGGGGGGCTCTGCTGGGTGTGGGGAGAAGGAAAGAGGGTTCACAGGGGTGAAGGATGCAGCACCTGGGCTGCAGATATCTCCTGGGAGCCTCTCCTGCAGCAAAGAGCCCTGCTCTGCAGTGCCCAGCCAGGCTACAGGGGTGGGTGCCCAGGGGAAGGTGTGCAGGGATGGGTAGGAGGGAGYGTGCCAGTGTCACACCAGCCAGCCCAAAACACCTCTGTCCTGCCACTGCAGGTGCTGGGTTGGAGCTGCCCAGCTCTGAGCTTCCATGGGAGCACGGGCCATGGAAGAAGAGCTGCAGGAACAGGAGTTTTGTCCTTGCAGTAAAGGGAAACTGAGGCACAGTGCGGTTGATTGCTCTGGTGGGTCAGTCCTTGCTGGCAGCTGGGGTACAGGTGAGCAGAGGGATGATCTTTTGGGGCAATGGGGGYTGCTGAAGACACCTCTTCCTGGGCATATCCATGGACAAGACACCGATGGCAGCCCCCCAGCTCCTGCCACTCATCAGCTGTGAGCTGACAGTCTGTGGCCATTTTGCTCCTTGGGTCTGCTGTGCACTCTGACTGAGGTCTTGCTGCCTCAAAGTGTCCTCATATCCCCTTTTGCCCGGGCCAAGTGATGTTTGAACAAAGCTGCTCTGTCCAGCTGAAGCACGGGCTGGACACACACAAATGGGATTTTTGTGGCCAACAGCCAGGCGCTATCCCCTCCTCCCCAGCACCACAGTGCCAAATGTRACTGTCCACGTCATTAAGTTAGCCAGGTTTGGTGCTAACCAGCRTGCCTGGGCACAGGTTGGGAGTGAAATAGCCCAAGACCATTCCTGAAGGGGCAAGGGGGATGTGGCCACCAGTCCTCGGGGGATGGCATCCACGGTGGTGCAGTGGCTGGGTCACAAGCCACGGATTGTCCAGGTACCTGACAGCTTTTTGCTGAGACCTCCTGCTTGCCAGCTTAATCCTGTGCCTTCTCATCCCCTGGCTGCCTGGCTCCTTTGCTGGTGGCTCGTTTCCCTGCAGGTGCTCTCTGCTCTGGGGCTCTCCTCCCTGCTATGTGCACACGCAATGGCCCGGGCTCAGTTATCTCTGAGCGTGGCTCTCCCAGAGCACCAGCTCTGTCCCGGATCATTAACTGCAGTGACAGCCCCAGCAACTCAATCCTGGGCACAGAAGGAAGAGGACGAAGGCTGGTATGGGAAGAGAAGCCAAGACAAACAGTGTGAGTGGGAAATGAGGATAACTGGCGCWGTCTTGGACAGAAGCCTTCCTGCTGCTCTCTCTGTGACCTGTGAGGGGGCCGTGGCTGGGGTGGGGGAGGATGCTTGGCATGGATCAGCTCCGAGGCTGAGCAGCTGCAGCTGGAGCAGATCCCTGTGAAGGGCCTGGACTGACAGAGGGGCTGAGGATGGGGTGAATCAGATTCATCCTTGGCTGCAGGCTACCATGACAAGGAGAACAGCATCCTGGACCAGGGACAATGAGGGAGAAGTGGCTGGCACTGATCTCTTGGATGTTGGAAGCAGGTTAATCTATTTCCTTAAGAGTTTGAGGGAAATGTTGACAGAGCAGCCTGTAAGAGCAGGACTGCAAAGCCCAGGGTTCCCATCTCTCCTGGGAGCTGCAAATGTGTTCTCCTTAGAGCAATGCAGCTGCACACCACAGATCCCTGCTAGGTCCTTGTCTGCCGTGGTTCCCAAGTGGATGGTGATCCCGATCCCAGCAGGCTGCTCTTATCCCCCAGGGAGGATTAAAGGAGATGCTGTCCTGGGCTAWGGATGGACCACCAGGATACTGTGCCTCCTCCAGCCCTGCAGCAGCCTGTCCGCCCACTCCAGAGCCCAACTCCTTCTGGAAATCTGTCAAAAACCAGCCTGGTTCAGTGCTGAGTAAACTAGGGAGTGAGTTTCTCTGATACAAAATGTCAACTATCTCTTTAGAAGGAAGCAGCCACTTTCCTTAGGGGAAAGCAGTAGTCACTGCCATATCAAAACCCTCGGTTCCCAGCCAAAAGCTAGTTTGAGTAAAAAAGTCATGTTTCTCTCTTCCCAGACTTGTTTTTCCTTCTTTTTTTCCTACCCTCACTGCATCCTCAGGGGTGGGCTGTGCAGGACCAGAATCCACTGCAGTACGATGCAGACATTCTCTGTAGCTCTGGAGTTCATTTTGTCTCTGGGGCATTGGCTGAATCCCCTGTAGCCCTTCATTTAAACCTGGGCCCTGAATTTCACAYGTTGTGGGGTAACAGGATGCTGTACCTGCAAAGCTTTCACAGGGAGAGGGCAAAAGAGCCACTCTCCTGGTGACTGTGCACAAGGCAGAAGGGGAAGGACACGGCTGCATGGATCCAAGCAAACTGAGCAGGCTTTGGRTGGCTCCCTGGCTGCCAGCACCCACAGCTGGGATCATGAGAGCACTCGTGTGTCTGCCTGGCATGCTGGAAGCTGTCTTGGATGGTGCCCAGGCTGGGTTCAAGGGGCACCAGACACGGAAGGCACAATCAGATGYGGTGTCAAAGTCTGAGCTGGCACAGACAGACCCAGCTGGGAGATAGGGCTGAAGGTGCCATGGCAAAACCACCCGTCTGCTGCTCTGCAGCAAGAGCAAGGCACCAGAGGGAACTGCTCTGTTGGTCTTGCTCAGTGCCATAATACCCTTTGCAGGCGCTTTACTGGATCTGGTTTTGTCCCTTGCCACTGAAGACGTGTATGGGGCTTTCTCTGTCACCAACATCCCCCATGTGTCACACATGCTGCTCCTGGAGTGATGGGGGAGGAACCAAGTGTGTCCTTCCCTCATGGACCTGCAGGCAAAGTGAGCAGCACCACAGGGACCAAAATCTGCTCTCTCTCTCACAACCTTCACACTCCTTCACGCGACTCCCCGGTGCACAGGAGTCAGCAGGAGCTGTGAATATGCCCYGGGCACATTTGCCAGTGCAGGGGCAGCTGTTCCCCTTTCTGGGGGTGTCCTCTCCTTGGTGCCAAGGCAAGGCTCTGCTCTTCCTAGGCACAATGCCAGATCCAGCGGGCAGGGGCTCGGGGATGCRTCTGGGTTTGTATGAGGAGATGGGATATGTGGATGTTTGGGAAGGTTGGGAAGCCAGGTGAGGAAAAGCCCCTTTAGTCTTGTTCCATTGTAGTGTCTGCTCGTGCCTAAACAACATGTGTGGATGATGGACAGGATCCAGAGCTGGCATCTCTCATCCTCAGGCCTCTGCTTGCTCCCTTCTCGTTTCCAGCACATCATCAGCACTCACTGCTGCTTGTCTGGACACTTTCTGCCGAGATGTGTCCTGTGGGAAGGTGCCAGCACTCTCAGCCAGGCTGTGTGGTTCCAAGAATGAGCTGGTGGCAGTGGCCATGCTCCTGCTGCAGATAACTCTCCCTGGTGGCACTGCCCAGCCTGAACCTCCATGGTCTAATCCCCAGGACTGGAGAATGGGATCAGAGTGTTTTCCCTGGCCCCAGCTCCTGGAGTCAAATTGAACCCAGAAGCTGTCTTATATGGAGACCYTTGTGCCTAGACAGGACTCAGCTTTGTGTTTTTAGGAGCAGCAGGAACTACAATTGTGGTGTGGGCTCAGCCATGAGCCAGGCACAGCTTTGCCCAGATCCCAGGGCTCAGCACAGCGTTTGGAAAGGGAGGGGGGACCCATCCTCGYTGCCCTCAGAGGAACCCATGTTCTCTCTATGCCCAGTAACAGTAAAAACTGGAGATAAAGACAAAACCAGGAGGACAAGCAAACAGAAGCCTTAACCTGCTGACAGAAGGCTCTGGAAAGTACCCATTACCCACCCCTCCTGCAGATGCAGTAGGCAGTGACAGGAGGCTTAGTGCCATTTCTTGGCCCTCCTCACCTCTCCMTCCTGTTTTCCTGTGTATCTGTGCTCCAGGTAAGGTTTTTTCTGCTTCCCACTGCTGTTCCGTGGACAGAAGGTTGGGGGGAACCTATCCTCTCTTCTTTTCTCAATTGCTCTGCAGCCATAGCAAAATGGCCTGGATACAGGGCAAACCAGAGCTGGTTCTGTCAGTCTGAGGTGAAGGGTCAGCCCAGCTCAGACTGCAGGGATGGGGCTTGGAGGGGACTGGTAAAGATCTGGTTAGCTCTGCTTGGGCTAAGAGGGACAGCCATGGGGCAAGAGCCAGGGAAGCAAAGAAGATTTTGGAGCTTCTCATGTATTGGTGAAATTGGCGTGCAGCCAAAAGCTGGCTTGGATGCATTATACCCACAAGCATGAGAAATCTTTCCTTGTCCAYGGTGAAAAGGGAAAGCCAGGAGATTGCTGATAGTAAGGCAGATTTGGGGCTCTTCCTGTGATCTTTGTTTAGGTCTAACACATRCAAACCTCTAACTGTGGTGCCTTCCTCTGTCTGCTTGGCCCTGTGCTGCCCAGCTCCTGTCCACTTTCCTTGGATCCTGCCTTAGACAGATTTTACTGCCATGGTGACAGTTCTGTGCCTGTCCAGAGGATTTGTCTGCTGGGCTGTGTCAATGCAAATTTGCAAGGTGTGGTGTTCACAAGCTTCCTGCCCTGGGAGSTTCACCTGCTGCAGCCTTTGGTTACTGCTTTCTCCAAACACATCTCATTCCTCCCCACTTTCCCACAGAAAACCACATTTTCCTTCTTGCAGATGTTATGGCTGGGAAAGCTCCTCCTCTGCGGGGATGTGCACTGACTGTCCCCACACTGCAAACCACAACTGTGTTTACATGGACCCTCCTTAATCCTGTTTAAATTATCAAGCTGTGACTTTCTGCTCTCTGTGGGATGGGAAATGCTCCAGAAATGTGAGCTGCTGAGGTGGTCTTTGGTGAATAAATCAAGTGCTTTCCCTTGAAAGTACCTGAAACGTATAGTTTCCCACCTTTTCATTTAGCTGACACAGCTTCTGGAAAAGCACCAGTCAGCRTTTACGGTGATGGATGACAACCACTGTGCTGCAAAGAACAAAAGCAGAAGTGTCCCGGATACGCTGCAGCTACGGATTCAGCCTCTTCTCACAGAGCTTGGTTTCATTTCCCAGTCACCGCATTGTCCTCTGACCCTGCCAAGGACAGCTACCCCAGGGAATTCCCAGTGTCAGAGCCAACAAGGCTGTGGGTTTCACTGCCTGCCTGGGGTGAAAGCAGGGCTGCAATCTGCTGCGCTGAGCCCTGCTGTTTCTGAAGCTGTGCAATGGCTCCTTGCTGAGCCTGTGGGATTCAGGGTTGGCTTCAGGAGGGCAGCAGGATCTGGAGATGCTGTCATTCAGCTCAGCGCTTCTCACTTAGGGTAGGGAGGCTCTGTCCTGTTAGCACTGCTTTGTTCCCCATCCCAGTTCAGACCCTTGGAGCAGCAGATCCTTTGCACCTTGACAGGGCATGGTAGGAGGGATGCTCTCTGTACCTTGGTCTGGTTTCCAGCCAAACTGGTCACTAGCCCTGCTGCCAGCAAATCCAACACAGGTGGTTTGTTGCAAAAAATAGCATCTCCTGGCATGCCTGTGTGCTGTTAGAGGTGGTGTTTGAAACTGTGCTACTGCAGACTGAAGCAAAAAATCACCACAAAGAGCCATTTGTGAGTCAGCCTCATACCAAGAGGTGCTCAGGCCCCCGGTCCAATTTGGCAGCTGGTGCAGTGCTAATGAGAGAAATGGGGGGTGTATCACAGCTGTTGGGATGAGGAAAAGGGGGTACATGTCCTGCAGCTTGCTGTCACTGCATCCAGGTGCTGTCCCCTTCCCTTTCAGCAGGGACAGCTGCTTAATTCACCTCTGATATTTCTTTAGTGATGATTTTGGGCATCACTCACGAATGGCCCTGTGGTGGATGAATTATAAAAATCTGTCTCATTGGCAGAGGTGGCTCCAGATGGGACAGCTGGACTCTGGAAAGGTGTGTACCTGTTTGGGAGGGCTGTGGAGGCCAGCARTGAGTTTTATTAGAGGTCTGCATGCTCAGCCTCAAACAACAGGGTGAAGGAGCTTGAGCTRTCTTGCTTCCAGGAATGGATGATATGGTCTCCAAGTGTGCAGAGGGATACAGCGAAGAGAAAGTGAAAAGAAGTACTGAGTTTACTTCTGATAAGTCAAGAAACCACAGGGGTCACACTTTGAGGGAAATTCCATTTAGCAGGAAAAGGCAGATGAAGAAACGCTGC
Organism: Malurus melanocephalus; assembly: GCF_030028575.1. Taxonomy (NCBI): domain Eukaryota; kingdom Metazoa; phylum Chordata; class Aves; order Passeriformes; family Maluridae; genus Malurus; species Malurus melanocephalus. The sequence continues at coordinate 1,199,605 of NW_026623345.1, forward strand.
ATGTCCACTGCCGGAAACGTTTACAGTGAGGCCAGAGCTTGTCAGAAAAATGACAGCACAGGATGGGTTAGATGACCCCAGGCWGTCCTTTCTAAACCATTTTTTGCCCCTGTTACACTGTCCTACCAGGTTCTTAGTGGTGAGGTGTACTTTCTCTGCCTTATGCTGTCCTTGTGAGCGCAACATGAAATCCTTCACTTCCCATGACCTTGGAAACCTCTCTAGAGGGTGAGGAAGGGAGRCTGGGCTTACACTCTGAAGCCCCCACTTATTTGTTGGGTGCTTGATATGAGGCTGCCTGTGGTCACCAGAAATCCTTATTCCTGGATGCAAATCCAGCACCTGACCTAGTGCCCATCGGGTGAAGGTGCCTGGGGAGCATGGGGAGAGCTTGCCAAGCCAGACTGAAAGGAAYAGATCCTGCGTTTCTTCCATAAGAGGTACCTTTGAAGTGGAGCAAGCTGTGCTGCRCTAATAGTAGAGTGGGAACCATTAGCAGTGAAAACCAGCATTCTTGTTGTCACCATCTGGACCACATGCTGGGGTGCTCCTGACAAGGGCCTTGGCACGCTTGGCTCTGTTTCACCAGCATAATTTGAGTTTTGGGCTCAAAAAAAAAACCACCAGAAAGCAACCCAAAGAGATAACAGAAAAGAGCTCTTCAGGGCAAACGTGAAGCCAAKGAGTTTAGCATCAAACGCCTTTTGAAAGCAGCTGTGCAGCCTTGCTCAGAGATAAATAAAGGCTGGTTTGAAGCTGGAGAGCTAGCTGGCAGAACACRCTGTTCCCATCTTGCCAAACACTTCCCAGACCACCTGTCCTCACAGGGCTGGGCTCCCTGCAGAGCTCTCCCACTACTGCACGCTCCGGTGGAGAGCAGGGGTGGATTGCCAGCATCCTGACGTTCATCCCAGCCTTGGAGCAAGGGCACAGCTCCGGCTGTCATCTCTAGGGGGAAGCCCTTGCAGGGTCCCTTCTCTCTCTGGAGAGCTCAGAGATATGGAGACCATTCCACATCCTCACCCTTGTGAGATTTTGAAGATTTGGAGTGGGAGGCAGCTGCGAGAGTTTGGCTGTGCACTGCCTGGSCCCCAGGCAGTGTCAAACAGAGGCCATGGTTTTGGGTTGGGGCAAGGTCTGAAACATTGAAATCAAGGCAGTTCTAACCAAAGCAGGCACTCAACTGTGTGTGCTCAGTGCTGTAACAAAATAAGGGAGGACTCAAGCAAAAAAACATCTGGAACAAGATCAGAAGCCAGACACTCTGCTAAACAAAGGAGATGCATGGCCTTGGAGGAGAAAACAGACATGTAAATAGAGACGGAGGGGGCCAGCAGAAGGTTGGGTTTCTCTGGATCTCATTTTTCTTCCTGGTGCTGCAGCTGTCTAAAGTAAATGCTGGGGGGCTGTGGTGTGCTGGAACATGCTGGGGCCATTCATCATGGGCTGTGCTGGCAGCTGGGACAAGTCCATGGTGAGCAGAACCTTCCAGCTTTCCACAGGGCTCTGCCTCGTTTGCATCACCAGTTCTGAGGCTGCAGCCTTCCTTGCGCTGCATGCAGGCAAAGGTAAGGAGAGAATGATTCCTTTCAACAGGGCATTCACCCCCCGTGTGAATGTGACCCTGAGGTGCTTTTTACAAGGGCTCTGGCTGGGCTTCAGCAGGGTCATTGCCCTCTCTGTTTCCCTTCAGTGTACTCTGGGAAGGAATTCCTCCTGGTCCAATTCTTGCCCCTCGTTGACTATGTCTGCTTGTAACTCACACAAAAGCTTTCTGGGTTCGTACTTTCCAGACTGAACAGCCCCATTCTGCTCTGCTTTTCTCCTTCTCTTCCTGCTGTCCTGTTTTGGGCAGTGTGTGTGAAGGTGGAGGGCGGGTAGCCCTGCAGGGATTGGATTTGGAGCTGCTGCAATGGGCTTCCTTTGACYGGAGAATCCATCTAGGTACAGCTCTGGTGTGAAGAGAGTCTGCAGCTCCATGCCAGGCTTGCTTGGGCCATCAGAGACAGCACAGGCAAAGAGCTGAACACCAAAATTCCAAAGTGAGACTTTTTCTCAGCCGCTTGCAAAGGGAACGGGAGGAGGTCACAATGGCTGGGTTTTTGAGGGCTTCCCTGTGAAGCCAAGGGGCTGTGCTGCCCCAGAACAGCATCATCCTTCCCAGTTTTCCTGTGGGATACCCCTGTCYAAGGATTTCCAGGCAGAGGCTGATTAGGAACAGGAAAAAGCGATTAAGAAAAGTCAAGATAAAGTCTTCTGGGACGGAACTGCCAAGAGTGCACAGGGGAAGCTGTGGAAGTTTCTGAAGCATGTAAGATGTACCAGGGTGGTATTCCTAGCAGGGCACAGCAACAAGGGGTGGAAAGTCCCTGGCTGGCTCTTCTGTGCCTGATAAGGCAGACTGGCTCCATGCCCTGCTAAGGAAGGACTTGCTTGTGCATCCTTTCTTACTGGAAACAGGGGGGAGAGTCATCAAGATAACAGTCAGAAGAACGGGAAAATAAAAGGCATCCCACTCCAAGCACAGCCATCGTGTTAGCCAGACTCCCAAACTGTTGGAAAGGAACTTGAAGAGATGGGGCAGCACTGGAAGTTACTAACCCCCTGAGCCCTTCTCCCTTCTTGTAACACTGCCTCATAGCATTATAAATACTCTGATCCTCTGGAATCCCTGAAGGTCTTTGAAAGCCTCTTTCTTCTCCAGTAAGGCTTACTCAGGATCCCTGGTCAAATTTGGTTAGAAACATTCTCCTCCCAGCCCACTGCAGCATTGCTGGGGTCAACCCCAAGGCTGCTGTTCCACATCCATAAATGCTCAGGTTGAAGTTTAAAAACAACAGCAGTGCTCTTTTCACACTCTCTGTCGATAATCCATTGAACTCTCGGCACAGGGTGCTGGTGGGGCACAGCCAGGAGCAGAACAAACCACCCCAGGTGGGTGCACGTGGTTCCCACACAACCCCCACCAGGAGAAGCTCCTGCACTGGTGACTCCTGGGTGCTGGGAGGGGATGGCAGGGGAAGGATTCCTCTGTATTCCTCTGTATTCCCCTGGATTCCTCAGCTGATTTCTCTTATGTGCCCAGTAATRGTCTCAGCTGGAGAGAGAGACAGAGTCAGAGATCCTCTGCCCTGACCCAGCCCTCCTGCTCTAGAGCTGTTTCCTTCACCCTTTGCACCATGAAATTTCACTGTGATGTCTTTCACACCCTTTTATTCTTGTAAGAGGTATATCTTGCTGCTCTTCTGAATATCAGAGAGGCTCATTAACCTGTTCTCACCTTTCTTGTTGGTGTCCTCTGATGAGCCCCACAGGGCTCTGGTGTGGCTGTTTTTTCCAAGCACCCTTCTTGCTGAGCCACSCCTCATCCTACAGGGGGCTGGGATGAGGGGTACCCACAGAGCTTCTTCCCTGCCCTGCATCCTCAGGAGGTCTTTCTCACATCCTGAGGAAGTGGCTGCCCACAGAGAGGCTGTGAGCGCTGTCCGGGAGGGAGCGTGCTGGTCCTTTGACCTCCTGTGCTACGGGAACAAGAGCTCTCCTGGCTCTCTGCCCTGCTCTAGCAATGCTTAACCCCATGTCCCTGACTCTCTAAAAAATCCTGGCCAGCAGAAAAAGACAGCCACCCGCTGGGAAGAAGGAAGGCACCGCCAGGTCTCTTCTTGTCTTTGTTCAGGCAGGCAAAGTCCAAGGCTAGCTGTCACAGTGAGCCATTCCAGGCTGTGGGTGTGTGGCAGCACATCCTGGAGACCCACAGAAACTGGCAGCAGAGATAAAAAAGGTGGAGAGAACTTTGCCTGGCAGCATCCAGGAGGGTGCAGGGCTCAGGACATAGTGCACGGGTTTGGGCTGTTTTTTTTTGTGAGCTCACTGTGATGGGTACCTCCAGCTCCTCACAGTAGAGAAACAGCACCCTGGACCACATCTGTGCTGACAATTGACTGGAAAATGCTGATGGGTCACTCCACCAAGTTTCAAGTATTTTGTGGTTTGGTTGCTGTTTGTGGGTTCCAGTTGGTTTGTTCGCTGGTTGTTTTGGTTCCTTTTATTTAAAGAGAGAGCGATTTCTGCGTACAGGGGTGCTTGGGGTGAACACGACAGCACATAAAGATGGGCACAAAACAAGAGGCTGCCCTGACAGATGCCTGCYCTTTCTCTAAACTTCTTGCAGCTGCTGTTGCTGCATCCCAAACAACACTTCTGAAGGGACAAGAGGGTTCATGGTCATGATGTRGGAAGACACCCCAGGGTGGAGGAGCAGCCTCAGCAGAAATTTCTCCCTGCCTGTGTCAGAGAGTTTATCAGACAGATGTRGCTGCTGAGCGCAGGAGCACCTGGTTGTGGGAGAATGACACTGCTGAGTGACAAGAAGCTCATCCATTTCCTGTGGCCCTGCCACGGTCTCTCAGCCACACGTGCTCATGGCTTAGGGTGGAAGAGCTTGCACAGGACAMAGYGAGCACAGCAGGAAGCCAAAATCTCCATCCTGGTGGGTCTTTGCTACTTSTTTCCAAGATTCCCATGCTGGTACACATAAGCCAGTGTCACTTCAGAGCTAACATCACATCAGCACTCTAGACCCATTCCCTACTGCCATTTGTTGGGTTTATCCCTCCTGACAGCCTCCTGTCGTGCTTGGTGTTTCAGGGCTGTGCACGSCCGCCTGTACCTGTGTGAGGACACTGAGAGCACCCTGGTTTGCAGCCAGGGATGGGGCAAGGCTACCCTGCTTAGCCTGCCCCAGGTGCATGCCAGTGAATACTTCCCAGCTAATCAAGGATGTTTTCCAGTGAGCTCCGAGCCCTGCACAGCTAATGTCTCACCCCAGTGTCACTTACCTCTGCAGAGAAACAAGCTGCTGATTACACAGCAGTAAATTAAAGGGCTTTCAATATCTTTATTGGGTACAAGATACAAAAACTCAGACCTGGTAACTGTCTTCAAAAAAAAAAAGAAGTGAAGGTAAACCTAAATGATAAAGGGAGAACTTGGCACCTTACCCCCATTTTTACAGTCTGTTCAGGTTTACAGACTGCACAGTTTGAGTAAATACTCACAGTGGTACAGTCCAGGCTCATTTCCTTGCAGAGACACTTGYAAGCCCCATGTCTTGGTSTTGTCYCCTCTCTTCCTGCACTGCCAATGCRAATTTGTCCTTTGTTGCTGATGGGGTGTGTGGCTTTGTTACTCCTACACAAGCCACAGGCAGAGGGGCAGTGGGGAGTTTGTGTTGTCACCTTGCCATTGTCGGCAGAGATGAGGATCACAGGAGAGGTTTGAGACATGAAAAGCCCAGATCACAGAGATACCAGGAGGCCGGGCTGCCTTTTGTGTGACGGAGCAAGACCCAAGAGCTGGGAGAGCAGAACCCCCTTCTCACAACTCATGGTGTTTCAGCTGCTGCCCATCACCCTGAACACCAGTATTCTTGTCTTTTTCTTTGTTTTTTTCTTGCTTTCTGGATCTGCACTATGCTTTGAGGAAGGATATCAGCATTATTACACCAGGGTAATCACAGTCCTGGTCACCACGGGCTGTGCTGGAGCCTGTGCAGAGGGAACTTGTACTTCCCTTTGCAGCGGATGTTCCAGCGGAGGTGGCAGATCCTTTCTGGTTTTTATCTCTGAAGTGTCTGCCTTCCTGAAGAAATGAAAGCACGACCTTTCAGGCATAATACAATTCCTCTGGGCTCCAGATCCCAGTTCTAACACTTTTATAAGTTTCYGGCCCTGCAGAGCAAGGAGCACTCTAGAAGTGCTCTGTAGATCACCTGTCAGGTCTTCACCAGGGATCCTCAGGCCATAGCTTTGGAGGAACTGCAGCAGGAACTGCTGCTTTTAAATGATTGTGATGTGGATAGGTAGAGAMAGAGGYTATTTTCTGCAGAACTGGACCCTGKAGCAGAGACAATTTCCTATGCTTATGCAGTAAGAATAAGCAAACAGCAAAAATCCCACAGGAAGGAGAGGCCACAAACCCAGTGCAGGATCTGAGCCGCTAACAGCTCTGACTTCTTCCTCTTTGCTCCATCTGAGGCTTTGGTTTCTGCTGGGTTCCCCTCCTGCTGGGCCACAGCAGGCTGCCATCCTGGCAATGGTGGCACACAAATTGTGCTGTGCTTTCTTCCACTTGTCCTCCCGGTGGGCCCCTGAACTTGGCAGCTCTCTGTAGCCAGGCTCAGGYAGGAGCCTGACCTTCTCGACTGTCCCAGTGCCCCTGAAGACCCAGTGGTGCCTGCATAGGTGACAGCAACTGAAGCAAATGTCCCCTTCTCCTGGAACACTAAGAGCACCATTTCTGCAAGTTTTGGCCCAGGTCAGCTAGCCTGACCCCAAGGGMAGGCAGGCATCATTCCCAGCCAGGAAGCAGTCCTTGGCAGAGCTGATTTCCGAATGCAGATATGGCCGGAGCATCCCTGCTCCTCTTTGTTTCTGCAGCCCCCATGTTTCCCCTGGTGTGCCATGGAGGGGCATTGCCTTTACCCTGCCACATGGGTCTGCAGAGAGTCATCCCTCAACTCTGCACCCGGCAAAAACMTTTCCCCAGCTCCTGTGGCTGTCCCCACCCCTCATCCATCACCTGCTGGGGAATCCGAGCAGACACAAARGGGATTCCCAGCCCCACAGTCCCCTGCAGCCTCTCTGACCCTGCCACCAGTGCCCCACATCATGCACATGACCAAAACCCCAGGAAAGGCCACCATGAGAGAGGTGTGGGTCCTCACCCAAAGCACCTCAGTGCAGCTCTAGCAGAATTTCTGAAGCACTGGCAGCTTCATGCTTACAGCACATTCTCACCTGGCAGCACGAGCTGCSGGATGCGGATGGTGTCACCCTGCTGCACATGGGGGAGGACACAGCTCCCAGATGCTTCAGTCCTGCTTTGCTGGTTATCTTGAGAGCACTCCTGACAGGCCCAGCCTCCAGGAATCTGAGATGGGGACTGAAGCACAGCACGGGGAGGGAGGATGGCTGCTGCAGACTGTCCCCAGTCAGCCATGCCATGCGGAGGCAGGAAGAGTTTGTTTGGTGGGAGCCACCCCAAGAACCCTACATGGAAGGGCAACAACCACTCCCAGAACCTGCACTGGAAAGCTGGAATCAGGCACACATCMAGGCAAAGACATGACAGCCTCAGACACGGAGTCCCATCCATTCCTTGGGGCCCTCTGGACAAGAGCAGGGGTCAGTAAACGCTCCTGGATCCATCAATCTCAACTTCAGGAGTGAAGCAGCCACGTCTGTGTTTAACTTGTGTTCTGCTGCTTGCAGAGGTTGTGTGTTTTACCAAGGGACAGGGAAGCCTCAAGCCACAGGGGTGCACCAGAGCCCACGCCATCCATGTTGTCACTGCCTGTGCCCTGCTGTCCCCAGGCTCCAGCACATCCCAGCACAAGGGCTGGCAGGGAGCCCAGCTGGAAAGGGCCAGAAGGGCTTTCTACCTGCCCAGCTCGTGAATCAGTGGCTGTCACGATCCCTCAMTGGCTTGCTGCCCTGAGCCACAGGCTGCAGACTGGCTCCTGACAGCGCCCTCAGTTTCTATTCCCCACTCACACTCTTCCTTTCATTTTCCAGAGCTTTCTCTGTGGCTATAAATAGCCTTGTGAGGGATTTGSCAGCCCTCATTGAAGAAGAGGCAAAAATCTCTTCCTGAAGGACCTGGCCAGGACTCTCCCCTGAGTGTAAATGATACCAAACAATGTGCCTGGGAGGAAACTGAGGCAGGAAGGGTAGAAGAAGCTGTAAGGAGCAGGGCCCCAGAGCTCTTTGTGGAGGGAATGCAGTTGCCATCAGTTAATTAATGCTTTGTTGGGGTTGCCATTGGGACCCCCACTGTCARGGACCCATGGTGCTCCTCTCTGAGCACTGCTGAGCTCTGGGGCCACAGGCTTGCCACAGAAGAAGGCAGCATGCTGTGAATGGCCAGAAGTCCTGTTGGGATCTGCAAGGAGAGCTTTAAATGGGGTGATTTACTACTTCTCACTTGGTACCTCAGCACTGGAACAGCTGCCATCCCCTCCAACCACCCAGAGGTCTTCATTCCAGAAATAAAACCTTGTCCTGAAAAAAATGTCCTTTTCCCTCAGGTGAAATCACCCATCTGGGGGTCCCCAGGGAGATCTGCATCCATTATCTTTACCCTTGGCTGGTGTTGGGAGCTGCTGATCCTGCAGAGGCTGGGCTTCTACCCTTCCACAGAAGGACAGACACAGCTGAGATGACACACTTTTCTCTTGACATTGCCTAATTGGCTTGATTTGTCCATATTAAACATTTACCATCCACAGTTAGCTCCCTCATTAGCTGTGACACATCATGTTTAACCACACAGCAACATCACAGCACYGCCAGGGCCAGCAGCAAACACTCGGGGAACTTCTGCACGAGGATAATACACAGACCATGAAAAAATCTGGGTCTGAATTCAAACCYAAACCAGCCTGGAAATACTACTGAGCTGGTAGAAGACCTTTGACAAGTGTGCATATACAGCCTTTATCCCTGCCTCCCTTATTTACACACAGCACAATGGCTTGCCTGTGGACCCGGGGCACTTGCAAAGAGGAATGAACACACATTTGGTTTGCAAACCGCAGCGTAATTAATTCCCAGAAAAGCTTCTGGGCTTCACTCTGTGGCTGTAGGAGTTCAAGGTGCTACCCAGGGTTAACCAGATGCCTCTCCTGCACGCCCAGGGTGCTCAGTCCAACCAGAAAAGGGCAAGGGATGGGTCTTCCAGGACCAGGGAGAAGCCAGGGAGGTGTGAAAGGAAAAATAGTTTAAGAAATGACATAAAAAGCAAGATGAGGAGCATGCCAGGGTCCTGCTGCCCCCAGCCCCACTATGAACCAGCCTCAGGCCCGTCAMCCCCAGGGCTTTTCCCTGAGGGTTTTCTCAGCCTCCTCTCACAGGGATGGGCATTATTTCTCCAAAGGCTGTTTTTGAAGGCARTGTTTGCCATCTAGTGGGAAAACAGTGCCTGTGTACCGCACTAGCCGGCGGAAGGATGGGCGTTGCGGTTGTTTTGGCAGTGGCTGGGGGATMCACGCCCCCTTGCCCATCGGTGGGCAGCGGCTCCCAGCGGGGAGTTCCGGGGACGAAGGGAATTGCGAAAGGCGGTGCTGGTTCAGCTTCCCGCAGGCTCGCCAGGCTCTCTGCCTGAGYGTGGATCCCTATCCCCAGCCCTCCGAGTGCTCCCTGGCTCAGCTGCTGCTCAGCCTAAGCGGGGAGCTCAAAGGAGGGCTCTGTAGCAGGGGAAAAAGCACCACGCTGTGGGTAAACRGTGCCTTTCAGGTCAGCAAACCTCTGGGGATCGGTGCCTTCCMGACTGGCATCCTTCCAGGCACATCTCTTCCAGGTTAGATCCTCCTGGGGATCRGTGCCCTCCGGGCTGGCGTCTCCAGCACTCCCCTTGCAGTCAGCACCTTCCAAGTCAGCATCCTTTCTGGCATCACTGCCTTCCAGGTCAGCCTATTTCTGGTGATCAGTATTTTCCAAGTTAGCTTTCCCCTGGGAATCAGTGCTTTGAAGACCTGCAGATCATCCTGGGGATCAGGAGATCAGAACAGAGGCTGTCATCATCCCAGGAGGGGATCCCAGGCAGATCTGGGACACATTTAGCAYCTTAGCACCACAAATCCATCAGCACAGAGGTGCCAGTGCCCAGCGTTGATGTGGGGCTCAGCTGCTCCCATATCTGGTGGATCTTCCAGCGAAGAACAAAGATTGGGAGCTGCTGGCATGTGTTGTGACCCTGCAAAGCCACAGGAAACTCCCAGAGGCACATTTACCTCGGGTCCATCATATTCAGGACGCAGAGARAGGCCCGGGATGTACAGAGCTCTGTCCACCCAGTGCCTGCTCCGTGCAGTCCTGGAAACATGGGGAGCACCGGCGTGCCCCAGATGGTTCCAAAGTTCCTGCAGAGGGCTGGGCCATGCTGTCCATAATTTCTATTTGTTTTTTCTGCCCATGCAGACAAAGCAGCTGATGTGACAGTGGATGAAGCGGCAGCTGGTGGGGGGAGAGCAGGTAGAGAGGCTGCTCAGGGCAACTCCCCAAAATTGTCCTGCTCTGTTTTGGTCCCTGCTGCTCTGAAGGCAGCTGGAGGAGAAGATGGAGCTCCTSCCATGGGGAAATCAGGAGATATTTCCCTGAGCAAGTGACATGGCAGCACTGAGGAAGGACAATCCTCACTGCACAGCAGAAATGTGTGCTTGGGAGCACACAGCATGTGTCCCCCAGTGCCACCACACTCCAGGGCAGGGATACAAAACACTGAGATTCTTCCTTACACAACAGGACTGCTTCCAGTGCCAAAATTAAAAAGAAAAAAAAAAAAAAAGGAAAAGCTAGCAGGAAAATCGTGGGCTGCTGCTGCTGCTGCTCAGAGCAGGGAGCAGCCATTGCTACCATGAGCAGCAGAGCTTGGGCAGAGCTGTGCTGCTGGTTGCTACCTCCCAGCATTGCTGTGGCCACATGCCTGGCATTTCCCATCTGTGAAAGACCAGAGACAACCTGGAGGCAGGGAAGGGGCAGCCTCAGCAAGCAAATAACAAAACAACCCATTTATGGGRGGAGAAGCTGACAAGGCAGCAGCAAGAGATGTCTCAGGTCTCTTTCTTCTCCACATCTGTTTGGGTGTCAGCACATCTGGCCTGGCAGGTGATGTCTCCCCTCCTCTGTTCCAGGAAAGATGGGCAAGGAGTTTTCAGGCAGCTAGAAAGGGATGAAGAAGAGGGAATATGGGGAATCTCAGGGGTCTCTGGTGAGTGCTTGAACTCTCTGGCAAGTTCCCAGGCAGAGGGATCCTCATGCAGGTGAGATGAAAGCCATGGTGAGGGTGAATGCTCAGCACTGCATTTTCAAAGCGTTTATGTTTGGATTCACTGTGTCTCTGGGCATGCTCCCTGCTGCTCCTACTCTCTCCGTGTCTGAGATGGARGTGTGAGATGGAAGCAGCTCCTGAGGGGGATGGAATTCCTCTGGAGATGCCCCACATTCTCCCCAATACTCTCAGGATCTCCACTGGTGATAATTCAGGCTCTGTCTCCTCATGTCAGCTGTGATGCCCCTTAGTGAGGACTGGGAGCACSGGCCACACCCAAAACTTGGTCCCAAAACCAGTTCTTGCTCTGCCCATGGGCATCTCACCCTTCTTCAGTCACCCCCTGCACAGTGATGCTTAGGGTGGTATCTGAGTGTCCAAACCACTCATCCATAAATCCATCTATCCCCTCCTCCCTCTGACAACCATTCCATGCATCCATCTATACATYAGCTCATCTCCTTCCCTCAATCCAGGCATCCTTCCCTCCCTGCTGAACCTCTGTGTATGCACCCTTTGCTCTCTACATCACCTCATGACACGTACAGATGTGCATTTCATGGCCTGTGTTTCCCACATTCTGCTGAAGCTGCTTTTACTTCTTTCCTTGGCTCGGGATTTGGCGGAGAAGGAAGCAGAAGCAGCCATGAGAGGTAAATTGAGACTGTTTTCCTTCCCAGTCCTGTGCAACTCGCCTYCTCCCCTGCAAAATGCGGGCTGATCCTGGCAGCAAGGCAGGGAGAGGAGGAGGCTAGTCCTGAGGGCTAGCTCAGAAATTTGGCAGGGCTGGTGGCAGTCAAACAGCCCAGGCAGCGCTGCACAACCGCCCACAACCAGTGCCCTGCTGCAAAGGCTTTTGCCAAGGCTGCAGATTTTCCCAAGCAAGCCCCTGCCTGAGACATGATCTGGATGGAGACAATGGACATGGACCTCTCCTCATCTCGGTGCTGGGGACCTTCCCTGGTGTGTACCACTGCCTGATGGAAATTTTTTAGGCCCCAGGCCATGCTGTCCTGCGCTTTTTTCCTGCTGGGCTTGGGCTGGTCCCTGTTCCATGCCAGGCAGCTGGACCCATCCCTGCTCCTTGTGGACGCACTCCATGGACTGCTTTGACTTGGCACATCCTCAGCATCTCCAGGCCTGGCTTGTACCAGCTYCCCTGGCGATCTTGGCATAGAATCCACCCTGGGGAGGGTGGGATATGGCAGCAAAAGCAAATTAGGATGTGTCTCTGCCTACTTGGGGCAGGGTGCRTCCAGGCAGGGCTCCAGCCTGCAGCAGGAAGCCTCCTGCGTGAGCCACCAGAGAGCCCAAGCCGTGGAGGAAGTGCCCTGGCCCCACAGAGGGACAGGGAGGTGCCGGCACTGGGACTGCTCTCATGGTCCCTTCCTGTTTTTCTTCTCCTCAGTTTGAAGGCAAAGTTGATTTTGGCATCTGGATCCCTCTCCTTTATTCCAGATTGCTGCTCACCCCAGCCCTCCCCTTGCATCTTCCCTGGCCCTGTTTGCCCACATCCAGCACCAGTRCATCCTCCCCTGGGGCAACTGGGAGTGCAGCACCCAGCACCAGCCATCTTTATTCCTTAAAGTACGGAATTTGCTGCTTCCTTTGGGTCCCCAAGGCCCGTGTGTCACATTTACAGGCTGCAGGGGCAGGGRGCTGAGCCATGGGGCATCCCAGCAGGCAGTCACAGCACAGGCAGCAGGACTTTGTGGTGGCATGCAGACCACTTGCCTGCTCTGGGTATCACCAGCTGCCACTTGGATGGCAGGTCCTGACTCCTTACATCAGAGAGAAAAGGGGACGTGGGGCTTKGCACATGGAGACAGCAGATCTATGGGTCCCCTCACCAAAACTTGTTTGGAGCATGCCTGGACTGTCTGGAGTTTGTAAGCAGGCAGAACACGGKTCAGAGCTGTTGTCTCACACGCTCTCCCATTTTCTGGCTGYTGTGCTGCCASATCTGGGTCAGGCACAGCCTCTAAACCAGCACCAGGATGGAGCTGTTGGCAAACACTGCAGCCACAGCCATGGAATGTACATCACCTGTGCTCCACACCATCTCTGGACAACCACTGCCTCAATCACCTWCAAAAGGGCAGAGGAGGGGGACCTGGTGGTGATAAGAGGAGGTTTCCAAGCAGTAAAGGCTGCCCATGCCAGTCTGGGGACYAGGAAGAGACAAGGGTGACCATGACAAGACAAAGATAACTGTGTGACACATCAGAATGTGGCTGGGCTCTCTGCTGGGGACCAAGYAGGTGATGGCAGTGTCAAACAGCTGGAGGTGTCAAGCTCTGGGATGCACCAGGAAGAGGGGATGTGCCTGCCCAACCTGGAGGTCCAGGCAGGATCTGACTCCTTACACCTCCCCAGCTTGGTGACCTGCCTTACCTGCCCCGTGGACAGCCCTGCTGTGGTCCAAGGACAGTGCCACGCCAGCAGCACACTGCAGATAGAGGGCTGACCCTTCCCTCATTCAGGATGACCCTCRTGAGGGACAGTGAGGGGCTGGAACCCCACAAAGCCAATCATGGACAGCCCTCATGACCCCACAACCAGTGTGGGCAGCAAGGAGCCTGTGGGTACATAGCACATTGCAAAAGGTGCAGCTTGCCTCGGTCCCCTCCAACCCAGTCCCCACAAGGACACTGAGGGTGCCCCAGTCCCCACAAGGACACTGCGGGTGCCCCAGTCCCCACAAGGACACTGAGGGTGCCCCGGTCCCCACAAGGACACTGAGGGTGCCCCGGTCCCCACAAGGACACTGTGGGTGCCCCACAAGGACACTGGGTGCCCCAGTCCGGGCTCCCTCTGCATTGTGGATCATGGGCATCCCCAGGCCCGGGAGCRTCCCCACCCTGCACTGGCTCTGCTCCCCGTGCTCCACGCGTCGCTGCTGTCTGAATTTCCACCCAGCCCCATCTGGATCTCGTTGGGCTGCTGGCACTGAGCTCCGGGGTCGGGAGGTGCCAACACATGGAAGCCATTAGAGGGGCTGGATCGAGGTGCAGCAAGGGGGCCACGTGCAGAGTGAAGGGGGCTGTGCACAGGGTCCTGTCCCTGCTGCCCATGTCCCACGCAGCTGTCTGGATCCTCTTCTGGCACTCAGCCTCAGCATGGGTCTCTCTCAGCCCCTCCAGGCACCTGGGAGAGGGCTGATCCGTTTGGGGAGCAGCCCTGCTGCCTGTGCCCCTCCTGCAAGGCTCATTCCTGAGCTGGCTCTGCCCCCTCCCTCGGCTCAGCACCATCTGCACAGGGGTTTTGCCTGGACAGTGCCAATGACAGCATTGGCATATCCCCTTTATTGGCATTGCTGCTCCGTCCAGCCACAGCACGGGGCATTGGGGCAGAGGGAAGGGGCAGGGGACATTCTCTTGTGCCTGCTGGCGGCTGGTGGGGGGTGACAGGCAGGGATCAGYGCCCCTTGGTCTGGCACTGCTGCCCAGCACCCCCGGGAGCCTACACCCACGGTCCCCTCAACACTGGGCAGTGAAGTGGGGCTGGCTCAATGTCTTATCCCCATTTGTTTAGCAGCGCTTGGAGGTGGAGCTGGACTGTCACCCTGAGCCTGAAGTGACTCCAGCTGGCTCCTGCTGGGCTCAGGCAGTCCAACGCTCCTGGGAGCAGAGCCACTCTCCTTAGGATCCATCCTGCAACCCCAGGGTGTTGGGGGCTCCGGCAATGTCCACAGCTGTGGGGTGACCCAGGAGGCGTGGGGTCCTTGGGAGCCAGCAGAGGCATCAAGTCCCACGCGTGGGCAAGCGGGCGCAGGGAGCAGGGATCGGCCAGGGCTCACTACRGGATCTGAGCTTCTGCCGAGAGAGAGGACAGGGGGTCAAGGGAGACGCTGGGGACACGGACCTGCCCCACACTCTGCACTCTCTGCCCCACATGACTTCCCAGCACTGCACCTGACTCACTTGGTAGTGCCTTCAAGTGGGTCGCAGCAACCAGAAAGTTGGGTTTGGTCTTGTCCTTGCCATGTTTCCTCACCCGGAGCCTGGGGATGAGAGCRATGGTGGCTGAAGGCCCCGAGCAGCACCCCCAAACATTGGGATTGCCCACATTCCCAGAGATCCTGCTCTGTGTTCCCATCCAGCTCTGCCCWAGTGTGCCCAGCTCACCTTAACCTCTCCAGTGGGTCAGCTTGAGGGCTACAGCAGGAACTGGTCACAAGACAGAGTTGGGCTGGGATGGGAACAGGGACTGACAGCAGACCCAGAGCCTTGCATGGAACCCCATGGTGGCAGGATGAGAYGGGACCCAGGGACAGGACTCCCAGGGGGCAAAGACACAGGGAGAGCTGTCTGTGGTGACTCTGGAGCATGAGAATCCCCATAAAACGAGAGCCTTTGGGGGGATATTAGTAGCAGCAGCACCTTGAGGCAATTCCAAGAAAGCTCYCTTGGATTTGGGCTCATCAGAGAAACCCCAGGCAGGCTCTGGGTATTCTGGGAAGAGGCACTGGTGTGGCACAGGGGCAGGGTGAGCAAAAACACCCCACAGGGCATCARGTCTGTTTTGGCAGGGACCCCAGAGCAGGGCTGGGGGATCACAGGGCACTCCATGCTGAGGGTTCAGGGTGGCATGGGGACAGCAATCATACAGCCCCTCCTTCACAAAACCCAGCCCTACCAGATGAGGATGGTGATGACGAGAACAGCAGCCAGGACGAAGAAGGCAAAGATCCCGAGGGACACCAGGACGGCCACCTTCTCCAAGGGGTCGCTGCGATCTGGGACAGAGAACTTGTCACAGCCTAGGGATGCCACAGTCCCCAGCACCTGGGGGACCCTGTGGCAAGCTCCTGGACAGTCCAGCAGCCCAGCCACACACAGGTATGTGGCTCCTTGCCATTGTTCTCAGCCACACACATGGCACTCCTGCCCAGCACCCCCAGCTCTACTCACTGATGGGCTCAGGGTTGGGAGCCTGGGAGGGCTCCTCAGCCAGGCTGTCCAGTCTGGCATCTGTAGTGGTTTCTTCACTTGCTGTGGAGGCCAGGTCTGGAAGGAYAGAAGGGATGGAAACACTCACCAAAACCACGTGCAGCACCTCAGGGACCCGCAGGGAGGAGCAAGGAACGGAATCCTCGTGCCCCAGAGGTCCCATGAGCCCAAGGCGCCACCRAGGTTCTAATGGTGCTCTGGGAACCCCTCCCTGTCCCCAGCCTGTGGGGAGCAATTCCCAAATGGTGCCAGCACAGCAGTAGACTGACATGGGCTGGGAGATGTTTTGCCCTCCTGCAGCTCTGCCTCCCAGCTCTCAGTGGCCCTGCAGCTGAGGCTCCGGTGTTTGGGGGAATGGCTGAAGAGGGGCAGCTCAGGGTGCTGCCGAAACTCTGGGGAGGGATGGCACAAGGTGGTAGCTCCTGGGGGCTGCAGCCTGCTCCCCTCTCACCTCTCACTGGTGTTGCCCGTGCCTCGGCACTCCACTCGCTCCAATTCCCCGCATCCAGGAAATCCTTRGCGCTGACTTGGACCACGTGCTCCAGCCCGGCGAAGGCGTCCGTGATAACCTCAGACAGATTCACCGTCTCCACCTGTGCCAGGCAGAGGGGAGCTGTGGGGTAGTGGGGAGCATCCCTCACTGCCCYCCCTGGCCCCATGCACACCCTGCTCCTGTGCTGGCCCTGCTGTCCTTGCACACTCACCACAGACCAGGAGCGGTGGATGAYGGGTCGGTACTGGAGCCGAAACCTCAGCTGGAAGTGGGGCTCCTTGGGCCAGGAGGAAGGGTACTGCCAGCTSACATGGAGCCGGCGTGGGGCCAGGGGGATGGGCTCTACCACCAAGCCCTCGGGAGGGTCCGGCTTAACTGTGAGAGAGAGGACAGGAAGGTCCTGTCACCCTGCACAGGGGTGTTGTGTTCCCTGCTGTCACCCACGGGTAACTGCCCAGGGGTGGACAGACAGATGGGCRCATGGGGACTCACTGATGGCCTGCATGGTGACATCAAGGAGGCGGTAGTTGAAGCCCAGAGGGTTCACCTCGGTGATGTTGAGGCGGTAGGAGCTCCAGAACTCTGACYTGTGGACGGTGCAGGTGCCGGGGCGGGACAGATCCTGCAGGCACAGCCCCACGTGCCCGTTCTTGTTCCTGCAGACAGGGAGGGAATGTCACAGGGTGGTGACATTYCACAATGCACAGATTCCAAATGCTGCCATGGGAGACCCCGCTGCCAAGATCCTGGTGGAGGGGGAGCCCCTCTTGCTCAGCTGCACTCACCCTTCCAGAGCCTGGAATGACCCTCTGAACAGGGACCTCATCCCAGCTCTGTGCTGGGAAGGTCCCTCCCTGAGGCAAACCCTTCTCCCAGACTCCCAGGTTTGGGTGTCTGGCTCCCTGATGGGGACCCCCAGCTCTTGCTTTGGGGTCTCTGCTCAAGGCAGCAGCAGAGCCTTTGGGATGGGGTCAGAATGTGGTCATTCCCTGGGGTCAGTCCCTGGGATCAGTCCCTATGGTCAGTCCCTGGGGTCAATCCCTGTGGTCAGTCCCTGGGGCCAGTCCCTGTGGTCAGTCCCTGTGGTCAGTCCCAGTGGTCAGTCCCTGTGGTCAGTCCCTGTGGTCAGTCCCAGTGGTCAGTCCCTGGGGCCAGTCCCTGTGGTCAGTCCCTGGGGTCAGTCCCTGGGGTCAGTCCCTGGGGTCAGTCCCTGGGGAGCCAGACCAGGGTGGGAGTCAGCCCTACCTCCGCTTTTCTTCGCCTGTCAGAGATTTCTTCCTGCCAGGGAAACAGAGGAAAAGCAGATGATAAGAATGAAGGGCAGCACCAAGTGAACCCCACCATGGCCCAGAGGAGGCACAGGGGTCCACACTGCAAAGCAGCCCCTCACTCCCACGCTGACATACACCTGTGACAGCATGGGGGACAGGGCTAAAACCATGTCCAGCTCTTCTAGTGAACAGCCTGGCAGCTGGAGCTGGGGGTGCAAAGAAAAGAAATGGGACCCCCTTCCCTGCCTGGGGTTTCACCACACAGCAGCAAAGACACAGAGACACTGTCAAAAGCAGCTCCCCAGGGTTTGGCTGCACRCTCCCCCTACAGCCCCCCAAATCCYCTGCTTCCACTCCCTCTCCCTGTGGAGCCCCTGATGCTCCACTCAGCCCCCTCCTCACCAAGCCCTCGGCTCCTGCAGCTTTCAGCAGGGCTGTGCTTTATGAGCTCCRTTAGACTTCAAAGCCGCCCGCTAATTTGGCTTGCAGGGATAATTAGAAGCAGTGATGCTGTCAGGGCTCCTTTCATCCCAAAGCATGCCRGAGCGAGGAGGCTTGCAGATGACCTGCTTCTCTTTTTTGCCCCTCTGGTGCTGGCAGAGCTGTCAGCAGGGAGGGAACCTGCCTCTGCCAGCCCCTCAGTGCTGCTGAAGCCCCCACTTAGAGCAAGCAAATGCTTGGTGCTCTGCTCACCCCAAAACAGGACCTATTCAGGGGTGCAGCATGATTCTTGGGGCAGGAGGTTAACCCAGGGCCTGTGTGGGATGGCCAGCTGGATTTGGTGGTTACCCWTGGCTGTGACTCAGCACTCACACTGTGACACCCCCAATCCATGCCCTGTGGGGTCACTTTACCTGTATGTGGTGATGTATCTGGTGGGGAGGAAGGTCTCCACAGTGGAGGTCCAGGAGCAAGAGAAATTCTCGTAGTCAGATGCTCTGCAGGACACAAAGGGGACTCCAGGCAGGTCTGGGGTCCGGGGAAAGCAACAGTCAGCGAGGGGTCCCCCATCCTGCAGCCCATCCCCACACAGGGGATGTGTCAACACAAAGGCCCCTTCTGGCAGGGGTGCAAGCACCACAGTCCCCCCAGCCCACAGACACGCTACTCACGCCCCAGACGCAGGGACACAGTGTGCAGGAGGCCACCGTCCTCGCCATGGCAGCTGTAKGTGCCCACGGAGGCCAGGCTGGCCCTTGGCAGCACCAGGGCTCCCTGCTGGATGGCCGAGCCCTCCGGCAGTGCCGCGGCTCCTGCTCGGCTCCACTGCACCGGCGAGCTGAGGAGGAGAGACCAGGCGGGCTGCCTTAGAGCACAGGGGTGGCAGGTCACCCCAGGGCCACCCTGTGTGGAGAATAAATCCCTCGGTGTGCACGGAAAAGACTTACCCAGCAGGRGCACCAGGGCAGGAGAGGGTCACGTCTGTCCCCAGCTGTCCATACTGCACACCTGGAGAGGACACACATCCCCAGATGGGCAGTGGCACTCCAGGCCAGCCCACGCCAGGGCTGGGGGTGCAGGTGGGCAGCCCTGGGGCTGTGCCCTGCAGKGGACACTGGCTGGGAAATCCTGCTTCATGCAGGTACCACCATGGGGGACAGCAAGGACAGGGCTGGGCAATGAGCAGACACAGGGCGGCGCTGGCCAGAGCTGGCCATCACTGCAGCCCTGGTAGATCTGTTCCTGTCTGTGGGAATGGGGTGCCCTCAAGGTCCTCATGCCTGGGACACGTGGGGGCTGTATGGGGGCTCGGTGCAGGGCTCACCTTCCTCTCCCCAGTCTTCAGGGATGGCAAGCGAGGCTGACGCCAGGGCTGCTGCAAGGAACACCATCACCCTGCCCAGGCCTGGGATGGAACTGTGCATCTGGAGGAGGCACAGAAGGGAAGGAGGGGTGTTATTCCCTGCACTGGGGCAGCTGACACAGTCCACAGCCCACGGCATTCCTGCAGGGCCGTGGATCCTGTATCTCCCTCTCATCCCATCCTGCTGTGGACAGCACAGGGGTCAAATCCTGGGACCCCAGCTGGGACATCTGGCAGTGTCTGTGTCACAGTCACAGCTGGTTCCTGGCTGCTGAGCAGMCCCCGTGCCTGGAGTGGAGACACAGAGGGCAAACACTGACCAGGAGCTCAGGGCTGTGTKGGTTGGCAAGATTAAGGGTTCTTTGCCATTGCAATCTGTGCAGAGGGACTTGGCTGGTTCCCAGACCCGGGGTGGTCCAGAGACCTGTGCACGTGCAGCTGGAGTGGGAAGGAGGAGAAATGCTGTATTTATATGGCAGGTGACAGCAATCACATCTGAAGAGGCTCACACAGCCAGGGAGAACAGGGCTGTGATAGCTGATTTTGTACCAAGCCTCACATCACTGCCCATGCCTGCACCCTGGGTGACCCTGGCCCATGGAKGTCTCCATTTGTGGGACAATGGCCCTGAAATCCCTCCCTCCCACTCAGAGAACACCAGCGGGACTGGGGTGAGAGGGGTGGGGGATGCAGGTCAGGGGTGTGCTCCCTGCTCTCTCTCCATGGGTCAAGCCCTGCCAAACACTGGAGTCCCCCTGCCAGCATCACCCTCTCCATCCCAGCCCACACTACTGTGCCAGTGTCACCCTGGTCAGGGCCACTGTGGCTCTGTCCTGCCCTGCCACCATYACCCTGTCCAGCAGTGCCCTGTCTGTGCCAGCCAGCACTGCCCTAAAGCATCTGGTCCCACCTGCACAGTCCTGCATCAGCAGGACATACCAGGCAGTGTCACCCTGTCCATCCCAGCCATGTCACTCTGTCTATGCCAGCCAGCATCACACCAGGGCATCATCCCGCTGTCCCTGTCAGCAGCCCCACTCTGCCTCTATCAGCCAGAAATGAGGCATTTCTCCCTAGAATAMCCCCCTGCCCACCCCTCACAGATGGACAGACCTGTTTATTTACATCCACACCTTTGGGCTCTGCTCCCAGCTGCAGGCAGGGGCTGAGGGCACGTAAGGCACTGAGCTCCTGGTCAGCCAGGAGGGCAGGCATAAATCTGTGTCGCTGAGGGTTCAACAGCTGAGAGACTGGAGGCAGGGATGCTCCAGCCCAGAAAAGGCACCCCAGAGCAGCAGCTGGTTCCCCTCCTGTGGYTGACTGCCCATGGCCACACACCAAACCGCCTGGCAGAGGAAACAAGAGCTCCAAGGCGATCTGCTGCAGGGGGGAGGCGTGCGGCACCCCACATCAACCCTGTTCCGAACATGCCAGGCGGCCTCAGACACAAGCCCCAAACGTAAATAATTTCATGAGACTGTCATAAGCTTTTCCTACCAAACCACCCCAGAAATGTTCCCAAGAAATATCAGTTGAAAGATCTCTGCCAGAACTATGCTGGTAAGTAACTGGGAACACTTGGCCTAGAAGTGAAATATTTTGGCGACGGGAAAAAAAAAAAAAAGAAGAAGACAAAAAAGAGTGTATTTTGTCTTAAAAGCAGCAACCAAAAATAACTCCACAAACCACGTGGGCCTGAGTGAAGGAATAGTTCTGGGGTGTGCAGGGGGAGGGGGGAAGTGGGWGTATGTGTGTGTCAAGAAGAACAGAGAGAGTGTTAATATACAGAGAGAAAAATAGCTTTAAAATAAAATAATTTCTTCTCCTGACCACCCTGGTTTTTCATTCAAATGCTGCTACATCTCCATAATTACCCCAGTGGTTCAGTCTAGTTTGGGATCACTAACATAAAACCTAGCGGTCCCTAACTTTAACCCTAAACCTAACCCCAACACTGCTCATCCTGAGGGCCAGCCCACATCCTCCACCCTTCATCACCAAGGGTCCTCCCAGGCTCCTCATCCTCATCCCAGCACCCCACGAGCTCCCCTGCCTCAAAGGGGCAGCCCTGCCAGCACAGTGGGGGAAAGCAGCACTGAGCCCCTCCAGGCAGACACCAGCTCAGTGAATGACCCACATTAGCACTGCCAAAACCYACCCCTGACAGCATCACTGCCGAGAGAAGCAGCAGGGCAAGAAGCCCTTCCTTGCCTGCCCAAAGCCTACAAAAAACAGGGGAAGGAGCCACAGAAATGGGGAAGACCCAGAGCCCTGCAGCAGCAGGGCAGGGGGCCAGCAAGATAGCCTGCCCAGAAAGGATCCCCTCATTTTCCCCCACCAAACTCCCTGGCCAAGGGAAAAACAGGCGTGCAAATGAACACACGCGTGTGAGTGGCCAGGCCACCTTCCTTGGCGGATCCACACCCCCACAGATGGCACACAGGCAGAGAAAACATCCCTTGATGCTTTGACACATTCTGGGGACACACAGTCCCGGCGCAGTGGTCCTGGAGCCAAGTCGGGGCAGAAGGAACAATCAGAGCTTTTCTTCCTCCCTGCGTGCTAATCCTGGCTGGAGAGACGCCTGCCGCCAGCCSGGGGCTGTGACATCCCGAAGCCACGGCCAGGGTAGAGGGACCCAGCTCAGCCCAGGGGTGTGGTTTGGCCCCGGCAGGAAGGGCAGCAGTGCYGGACCCTGCTCCCTCAGCTCGGGTGATGCTCTGGTCACTGGCAGGGCCAGGGTGACCAGGCACTCTGTGCCACCCGTGAATATCAGCCACAAGTGCAAAGTGTCACTCTGAATCCCCCCGATCCTGCTGTTTTCATTTGAGATCATGAAAAGGTTTTTGAGCAGTGGTGGGGAGAAATCCTGCCACGCAAACTGAAGCGCTGTAACCCAGAACTTCCCTCAAAATCATGGCCGTGTGCACTGGCACCAATGTCCACGTCGGGTGTGACAGTTCCCTCGGCACAGCTGCTCCGTGCCATGCCCTGCCGTGGCCTGGCAAAGCCCAGMACAGATTCCTGGGGGAAGCCAACTTTCCATTGTGCTCGGTGCTTTGAAAGACAGTGGGTTTTGTCTTCTTAGYGTCTTTTTTTGTTTTGCTTCATTTGAAGTTGCTCTTCAAAGCAAATGGGCCGCACACAGAGCTGGGAYGGTGGGGACGGGGACAGAAGCAGATGACACTGTGCCTCAGGGCTGCACATGGCAGCGTGGAGGTGTGGGACGCTCCCCACRGAGCACAGAAAGCTGGGGTGCCTCCTAAGCTCTTCCCAGGGTGGTCAGGGTCAGCACTGTCACAATAAAGCAAACAACCCAAGAGCACTTGGCAGCTCTGCCTGCCCTGTGCCAGGCCCTGACAGTGTCACCCACCTCCAAATAGCAATGGGTAAAGACCCAAAGCCAGCTCTAGTGCCCCAGAGATGGCATCACTGTGTACTCCTGCTCCTGAGCTGGGGCAGCATCCCCAGCTGGCCCTGAGCCACAAACCCTCCTCTCTGCCAGTGGCTGCTGTAGGAAATCAGTGCCACGCTGAAATGCAGCSTTTCAAAGCAGCAGGAATTCCCCCGTCCGTGTTTCCCTGCGGGGTTGGGAGCAGCGCCTTGCTAATCCCTCCTGGCAGGCCTGGAGAAGCACCGTGCCCTGCTCTGAGGAGCTGTGGCAGGGTCTGAGTACATCCCTGTGGCCATGGATCAGCCCAGGGATGACTCCACTTTGGTCATCACTGCACGAACATGCACCTGTGAGGTGGGGGAGCATCACCCCCACTGCTGGGTGATCCCCTGCAACAGCCACCCTTGTCCCTGAATGCTGCTGGCCTCCTCTCTGGGTGCCCAGAGGAAGCCCAGCAGTGAGTCCTGGTGGGAAATATGTCCCCCACCACCTCCAGGACCACCAGGGCCATGCACAATCTCCAGGCAACGCTTTGCCCACCTTGGGCCCTGCAGGGGTGATGCTCTGTGCACTGTCCCCAGCCCCCTCCAGTRCTTTGGGCACCTCAGAAAGGGCTGTTTTCCTCTGCACCACTTTTTGGGGGTACATGGSCCCCCYKGSYKSTGTGGGGGGTGCCATGCCATGYTGGGCTGTGCCAGAACACACACATGCACAGCTGCAGCCAGTGCAACCCCAGCACGCTGGAATTACCCCAGTTAAACCAGTAAAACCAGTTGGAGTCTTTCCTTGTAAGGCCAGTGCAGCCCAATAAGCCTAGTGCACAGTCTGYACATAGGACTGAGCACAGTATAGTCCCGACATGGGGCTTAACTCAGAGCAACCCAAATATGGGATTATACCCCACACAGCCCAGGAGAATTAAACCCCACACAGCCCAGGAGGAGAATTAAATCCAGTGTGGTTAAACYCAGCCCAGCCCAGGAGCGGGGTTAAACTCAGCTCAGCAAAAATGAGAGGCTGGACATAGCACAGGTCAAGCATGTGGTTATGGCATCCTAATGTGGGGTTAAACTCGGCACAACTCGGGAGTGGGGTTAACCCACAGTTCAGTACAAACACAGGGCTAACCCAACCTCAGCATAGCTCAAACACAGCCTGACACAGTGCAAATGTRAGGCTAAAACAAATGCAGCCCAGGAATGGGGTTAAACCCTGCTCAGCCCAAACACAGGGATAAACAAAGCATCGTTCAGGGAACCAGTTATCTCCAGAGCCAGACACAGTGCACGCATCCATCCAACCTCGATCAATCCCCTCCAACACCCACTGCTGACACCTGGCTGACCACAGCCCCACCGGTGTCCAAAGCCAAGCCCAAACCCCTCCACAACCCGAGGGTCACCTCTCTCCTCTGTGGACCTGCAGCTTCCAGGGATGCCCCTACACCCCTCAGCATGCCAGCAGCACCATGGCAGTCAGGCTCTGCTCTTACCCCAGCCGGGAAACTCCCACCCCAATGCCCTGATTTCCGCTCTCCTCCGCTCCATCCTGCGGGAAGAAGTCTCTGGCTCCCGGTTGTAACTGGAGGCATCGGCAAGGGCCAAAACAGCGAGGGCTCTGTTAGCAGCCAGCAGCCCTGACATGGTGCCAGCTGGCAGCACTGCATTCCGAGGGGGGAGAGAAGGGGCGCCCCCCTTCTCCATCCCCATCCCCACACTCCCCTCTCCRAAGCCACGTGCCAGAGACATTCCTAAAAATAATCTCCCAGCTGTAAAGAAACCTACCAGCGCTGTAGCTGTGGTGCTGGTGGGTTTCTTTACAGCTTGGGGATTATTTTTAGGGCAGAGGCATGGAAGTTGGTGGGAGGGGGTGCTGCATCCCCACTGTCCTTGGCACATGGTTGCAGGACAGGGATGGGCACAGTGCTGGATCTGGGGACGCGGGTGGGACCTGCCAGCAGAGAGCTGGGCCACCCTGTGATTACAGCAGGGTGGGAAAGGCTTTTCCTGTCCCAGGAACATTTTGGGATTTGGACATTTTTCTGCTCCTGGGCTCAGCCCAGCCTGGCAGAGAGTTGAGTGAACACGCAGCTCCCAGAACCAGCTRCCCCCAGGACCATCTGCATCTCCCAGAACGGAGCTCCCCCATCARCCCTGGAGCTGACACAAGAGTGCATGCATCCATAAACCTGGCATCATGCATCCATAAATCCAGGGGACAGGCACACATCTACTTACCTGTGARTGCCCCAAGCACACCCAGCTCCTTCTGACGCTCCTGGTGAACTCCAGCCTGGGGCTGGGAACTCTGATCGGGAGAGGGGCCCCACAGCATCCCCCATACGCGATGCTCCCCCTTCCCTCCCCCTGCTCCAAAGCTGGCCAGAGCCCAGGAGCCATCAGGCTCAGCTCCATCCCTGAGGCACGAAGGCGCACGGGTCAGCCAAAACACAGCTGGGCCAAAATAAACAGCTCACCTTACACAAATGCTCCCCCAGCTAGCAATTTGCTGTCACTCCTTTTGCAAAACAAAATCCCTTTTGGGCAAGAGAGGGATTTCAGGAGTCATTAAGGACCACCTGGGCAGCCAAATAAAGCCATCACCAAGGGGTGGCCCAAAAAAAGCCACCACCAAAGGGGTGGCCCGTTAACCTTTYGTACACCACCGGCAGTGTCCCCGTGGGAGTGGGTAGGAGTGGGGGGATGGAAATTGCAGCTCCCTGACAATGTAGGATGTGGGCATGCTCGTGCCAGTCCCTGACATCCATTGGGATAAGCATGATGTGTCTTCTCCAAGCTTGGAGTCAACTCTACCTGCTTTCATTGAATCACTGAACAATTTAGRCTGGAGCAGACCTCTAAGATCATCAAATTTGCTAAGTGGAGGCAGCTCAGAAGCGGTAGCAGGGTGCRAGGCACGTGGCAGGGACAGAGGCTGGGAAAACACCTCAATGGGGCAGCAACCATGTCCCCACACCTCTTGCCAAGCCAACCAGATGGCAGCCCCCAAGACAACAGGAGAGATGGAAAAGTGGCAAAAAGTGGAAAGAAGGGGAAAACCTGGGTGCTGCAGTACAGGGTCGGGGGATGAGGGCTGAGCCCTGCCTAAGTTGAGAAGGTTGGAAAAACACCGTCCAGCTCGTTTTCTGCTAGGGGAAAAAAATCCCAGCCAAGTTCTGAAAGATTAAGTGTGATCGTATCCAAGAGGGGGAAAGCAGGGCCATGCAGTGAGTGTGCTGACACATCTCCTTCCCCAGAGCTGGAGAGAAGCCCCAGCCCCACTCGGGGCCAGCTCTGTTTACAGGCTTCTATTGTCTCTTTTTTTTTTTTTTTTTTTTTTTGGATTCCCCCCCTCCAATGTTATAGTTCAGAGTAAACAAAAGCAAGCAGCCTCTCACTCCAAACATCTCAGCCATCCCAAACTTTCCCTGGAGGGGGGCTGCCCATGGAATTTTCCTCATCCAAAAGAATTTCGAAATGTTCCCGTTGCAGCCTGCTCTGACTGGAGGCCAAGACAGCTCCAAGATTCTTCATGAAATGCTTGAGCTGCCCTGTGCATGCAACAGCTCCGGCTGTGCCCCAAAGAACCCCCCACACACAGGGAGATCCTCTGGTCTGGCCCATTTCCCAAAGGGGGTCAGAGGCACATCCCAGCCTGCATAATTCCCCAYGGCTCATCCCATTCACCTGAAGGAGACAGCAGACCTTGGTGAGGCCAGATTTTTTCTATTTTAAGCCACCACGTCAGTTCTCACTGCTCCAAGACGGCAGAGCTGGCGCAAAGCAGTTGGGTGCGCTGGGGGGAGGATGCGTGGCAATGCACCCCAAGAAAACACAGAATTTCCCCTTAAAGCAGCATCCCYATAACACCAGCCAGAGGGCAGAGGGTGAAGTGGGTGCCAGAGCTCCTCCTGGGAGTGGTCAGTGGCACCAGGAGCGCAGTTTGCAGCGGTGACGATGCTGCCAGGTCAGTGCGGCGGACAAGGAAGGGATGGGGTGTGCCCAGAGCAGGGGCACAGCTCTGTGCCCTGCACATCCCTGGGGATGGCCTGGGCAAGGGAGGGTGAAATGTACTCCAGGATGAGCTGCAGGAGATGCCACCTGAGTGAGCTGCTGCTCCCTGGCACACACGATGCTGCCAGGGTGTGCACTCCGCTCCCAGAGGAGACAGGACCCCASTGTGGCCAAGCAGAGACTCCCAGCAGCTCTCTGGGCTCTGGCTAAGCACAGATATGAGGTGAAACCCATGAGTTCCTGGCAGAAGGGTGCCAGCACTGCTCGGACTGCTGGGAATGGGGGCATCGGAGGCAGACTCTGAAACAACTGGAAGAGGAAGAGCCCAGACAAAAAGCCCCACAAAAAARSCMAMMRRMMRRAAAAAAGCACCTAAAGCTYAGTSCAGCATGGATTTGGATGTCAATGAAAGACATTAGAGTGGCCTGGCATGCTGATGTCTCTTGCCTGCTTTCCAGAACAGGCCCTGAATGGGTTTCACCATGGGTTTTGGTCTTGCAGCCCAAAACACACCACGACATGCTGGGGAGCCCCCATATCCCTCCTCCCCAGGCACACACAGATTTTG
This sequence comes from Malurus melanocephalus, assembly GCF_030028575.1. Lineage (NCBI taxonomy): Eukaryota > Metazoa > Chordata > Aves > Passeriformes > Maluridae > Malurus > Malurus melanocephalus. The sequence goes on from NW_026623345.1 coordinate 1,226,927, forward strand.
GGGRCTGCAACCCCTTGATGAACATCACCCCAAGAAGGCAAAACCTTGCTGGTACCTGTTGCATCTCCCACCCACAGCATCCCACCCTGGCGGGCACCGAGCCCTGTGCCACCACTGCAGCACTGGCAGGGGGGAGATACCTCAGCTCCACGTCGGGCTGGAATCCTGCTGTGGGTCAGGGCTCTGCTGGATGCCCCCGCTGCTCTGCACCATCTCCCTGCRCCGCCTCGCTGGGTTCTCCTCCTCCACGGAGGCTGCTCCGTGGTTTGGCGTGGGAGCGGTCCTACCCCCCCACCCGCAGCAGCCCCCTCCCCTATAAAGGGGCCAGGCAGAGACTGTGTGGGGAGCAGAGCCCCCGACACAGCAGATGGGGTCTGTAAAGTGAGGCTCCCCCAGGTGTGTTTGCCTTGGCTGGGGCTCAAGCCCGTCCAATTAGAGCTATAGAAAACATATCTCACAAAAAAACGAGGGGGGAAAAATAATCCTCTCCCCTGCGCTGGGGCCCAGGGTTTGGCCGGGGTTTCTCGGCAGGCCAAGCACAGGCGATACAGGCTCTGCTGGCAGCAGCCCGGGGAGGGCGGGATGTTTGTGGATATTAAAATGCACTCGTAAAGTAGAATAAAAGGGCAGCCTTGTTTCAGAACGAGTCTCCGAGGCTTTCCCCTCTCCCGTCATGCTCGGCACCTGGCCGGCAGCACGAGCAGCTCCCCCTTCCCACAGCCCCCACTGCCACCCCCAGCTCGCCCAGGGACTGAGGTGCTGTCAGCCAGACCCCGACCCTTGTGGGGTGGAACTCATTGCCTCCAGGAGCGAGCAGATTTGGGAGGGATCCCTCTACTGCTACCCRTTTTGGGTCAGCATTACAGCTGTGCTTGTGCAAAACTCACCCCTGCACATCCCTTCCTCCCTTCCTGCAGATCCCTGCCTTCCCTTRTCCACTGCCCTGCCTGCATGGAGCCAAGGCTGTCTGGCCCCAGCTGCTTGGCAGCAGCCACATGGCAGCACCACCGGTACTCCACTGCTCRGCCTCTCCCTGCCTCCCTGCTGGAAGGAAAATAAGCTGGATGGTCTTTTGGTCAAGGTTTAAAGTTWCTCACAGGCACCCAACACCCTGTGCCCACGCAGAATAGTGGGGACACGGCAGGGTCCCATGGGGCTCCCCCCATTGCCAGGGACCCCACAAATCTCTGGAGAAACCCTCTCCTTGCGACATCTCCCCAGACCCATCCCTGAAGCAGGATGCTACCTCTCTACAGCATCGCCTCTGCCTCCATGCTGCCATGTCCAGCTCTGGAAAGTCACCTCAGGAGGCCAGGAAGCAGTTGCAAGCATCAGCCCAGCAAAGGTGGCCCCATCCTGGCCCACCTGCTCAGCTGGAGATGCCCAGCACACATCTGGCKTCCCCACTGCCTTCTGCTCCCCTTCCCAGCTTAGCAAGCAGGGGACYGTGGGCTGTGAGCCCAGAAGTTCCCCCCATCCATCCCTGCCCCCATCCCTCTCCCTTTTCCCTGACAGCATCCCAAAGGCRCAGGCTCTCCAAGCCCCCGTCCCCCTGCCCCACGGGCACCAGCGGCACATCCCACCCCCAGCCACGGCCCAAATGACTAACGCCCCGGCAAGCGGACCGGGTGCYGCCGGGGCGAGCAGGGCCTGTCCCTTGGCCGCGCTCCCTCCCCGCAGTGGTGAAATCACGTCTGGAGAAAGCCCGGGGAACGAGGCGCCGGGGGCCCCCCCGCTGCTTCCCGGGATGCTCACTCCCCGCCTGCTGGCCGGCCGCCCCCGCTCCGCAAACCCCAAACATCCCAACAAAAGGGTGCTCCAAGCGTGCAGCCTGCAGCACAACCTCATACCTCATCTCCCCTTCCTCGCTCCGGATCCCATAGCAGCATGCCAGCTGTGGAAGCGGCTGTGAGATGCGGAAACGCAGCAGCGAGCCCCAGATGCTCGTAAAAGTGCTCCCGGGGAGTGGGCAGGAACCTCTAATCTCCCTCTAACTTCTGCAAACCCGCCAGAGGCTGGGGGGCGATCGGGGGTGGAGCGGGTACCCCTCTTGCTGACACCTCCCCCGCGGCATAGCAGGCTGGCTGATGGAAGGAGCTGGTGGCTTTGGCAGCCTGGGCAGCACCAGAGGGGACAGTGAGGGACAGGGGCCACCAGCACTCGGCCTCGACCTGGCACCCGGCACGTGTCGGCTACCACGGGCGGGTGGGTGACTAACGCGGCTCTTTAAACGCCTCTGCCGGCACGGGAGCGTGGCTCCGGGTTAGGGTTTAATTATCTGCCTTCCTCCGCAGCCCATGCTCTCCTTTCCCTGAACCGCCACAGGGACCCCGGGAATGTCGTCCATCCCCCCCTCGGCCGGAGCTGCTGGCAGCGAGCGAGCAGGGCTGCGGCGGGGAGCTGGCTGGGAGCACGCCGAGCCTGCAGCTGGGGGCTATAAAAAGCACGGCTGTGGTATGCAGCGAGGCACTGAGAAGGGAATAAAATAAAATCAGGTGGTGAATGAGTCGGGTGCTTGCTTCTGCACCAGGCCTGGCCGCGGTGCTGCTCCCCGTGATCCCTTCCCTGCTCCCTGCTGGGCTGACAGCCCGGGGCAGAGCGGAGAGCAGGGATTTGGCAAAGGGTGCGGGATGCAGGGATGGGATGGCAGGGAGTGGAGGKGGTCAAGGCTGGGGAAACAATCGCTGGCTGTGTTATGTGGGCTCCTGCCTGGGATGGAAGCACCGCAGCCACCCCTTGTCCGGTCCAGAGATGACAGATCCGGGCATTCATTCTTTTGGCAGCTTGGACCAGAGGATCAGCCCTGCGCTGATTTATGGCCAGAGCTGCCTCTGCCGGCAGGAAGCCTTGCCATCCCCCCACACCCTGATCCTGGTGGGAATCTCAACCAGAGGGGGCAGTGACACCACAAGTTGGGGACAGAGAGGGCTCCCCTCAGACCGGCAGCAGCTCCCTGCTCAGGGATGTGCCTTGTTTGCACAAGTCTRAGCAGGAGAAGGTCAGATTAATTTTAAACCTGAATAAACAAGGAGAGAAGGCRATGCCAGAGCTCGCCCTTCCCAGTAGGGATGCCCAGCAGCAGAGCAGAGCTCCCGCAGCACAGCTCTGCCCTGCCCAGGGGTTCACAAACCCCTAAGAGAGCTGGAACAGACCCACACCCGGSGGCCTCCCTTTTCCACAAGGAGCTCCCAGCTGAGTCAGTGTTGGCAGCGGGGAGAGCAGCTCCTGCTTGATTTTGCAAGATTCCTCTGGTCTCCACAGGGAAGCACGCACCCTGGGACCCCCATCCCACTGGGAACAGCACCAGGGCTCGCCCATTCCCTGGCCACAATGCACAATGCGGTCTTGGGAATGAACAAGGAGGAGAAAAGAAAATAGTAAAATTGTTTGTAGGTCAAGAGGAAAATGGAAAAAAATAAAGTTTGTGTTTTTCATGCCAAAAGGAAAATGAAAACCAAAACATTTTGTTCTAAATGATAGGCCTTGTTTAGTTTTCAGTGGTTTTACTTTTTTAAAAAGGTTTGAGTTAAATCGAGCTAAATTTGTCTTCCAAACATTACCTTGGGGCAGGGAATAAAATAAATTGAAAAAAAAATAGGATAAATCAAAACATCTCATTTGGAAAATGTCAAGAGCAAAACTCCACGGCTTTTCCAGCCCGCCGCAGCCGGGCGCTGAACCCAGCCTCAGTTCACAACTTGCGACGGCCTCCCTGAAGCAACTTTTTTTTTTTTTCCCCGGAAAATAAAGCAACTATTGTGCCAATTGATGGCTGGCATGGCTTGTGCCCTGATGCCTGGCTCCCATCAGGGATGTCCCCTCTGCCCATGCTGGTCCCCAGGACATGCTGGAGCATGGAGAGACCCTGCTACAATCAGCAGCCATGAGCATGAGCYGAACCCGAGCTGAGCTGCTCTCCAAAACTCCTCTTTAAATGTCTTTTCTATTAGGTCAGCATTCCTGCGTCGCCCAGGGAAGGTGGTTACGGCCGGCAGCCCGGCACACAGGCTCCTCGGTGCTGGCTGCTGGCTCTCCGACAGCAAGCAGCCTGCCCACRCTATTAAATTACTGAGAAAAATGGATCGTTTCACCAAAAATTAGGTGCAGGAACCTCTCRCACAGTGGCAAGGCGAGCTGGTAATTGGAAATTCACAGAGCTGGCCGCAAATGCTGCCTCTGGCTCTGCTCCACCCTCCTCTGGTTGTGGCACAGGATGGTAGAGAGGCATTTGCTGAAAYGCTGCTGCTGATGGGGATGCAGTGGCCATGTCACTGGCAGCACTTTGCAGTCCCCYGCACACCCCAGGAGGGTTAAATGCTGCTGCATGGTCCTTCTGCCCTTGATAGAGGGAGAAAATAACTGAAAAAAGCTCTCAGAGCCCTTTCCAGGCTCTGGAGGAAGAAAGTTCTCCGTGTATGGCTTGTCATTGAGCACCTTACTGGGGACACATCTCATGGGGACACAGTCTGGGGATGCAGCAGGACACGCTGTCCCAGCACCATCTCCTTCTTCCAGCTGCACTCCAGGGGTGAAAGCTAAGATAACAGCCCCATAGAGCCATCCTTAAGTCCTTCATCCATCCATCCTTTCATCCATCCTTTCACCCATCCTTTCATCCATCCTTTCATCCATTCTTTCATCCATCCATCCATCCATCCATCCATCCATCCATCCATCCATCCATCCATCCATCCATCATCCATCCATCCATCCATCATCCATCCGTCTGTTCATCCATCCATCCATCCATCCATCCATCCATCCATCCATCCATCCATCCATCCATCCCTGTCCATCCATCCCTCCATCCATCCATCCATCCATCCATCCATCCATCC
>NW_026623345.1:1232299-1244849 GCF_030028575.1 Malurus melanocephalus
TCCATCCATTCCAGGCAAAACATGAGCACCACTGCTGCTCCACCTGAGCTCGGGCATCTCACCGTCCTCCCAGACCACTCAGAGTCCAAGCCTCAGTGCCTTGCTGAGTGCAGCCCTCTGAGGCATCTCCAGMGCAAACCACTCAGCTGCAGGAGTTGCCAGATAACCCAGTGCATATCTGCAGCCTCCAGGTGGGCATGAGAAATGTGAATGTGCCACAGATCAAGAGCTGTGTCAACAAGGTACTCTGAGAGACCAGTCCCTCACACCGACTGCTCCCTGTGCCAGCACCGCTACTGGGGGGCCTCATCTTCCGCTCTGTGTACACTGTTTTTTGGATGCTGGGGTTCAARGACCGTGGGCACAGTCCCAGCTGGAGAGGGGAAATGGAGCTGGGCACAGGATCAGGGAGGCCAGAGAAAACGGACGCCTCCCCTGGCACAGCCATGCTCCAGCCAYGAAGCTGCAAAAGTCAAAGCCAGGATGGGGTGGAGCAGCCTCGAGGGAGCCATGAAACAACCCGGCCGGAGCCTTGCAGGAGCTAAAAAAATCAAAAGCAGCCGAAGCACCGAGGAACTCCCGGGGTTGTGTGTTGGCCCTTGCGAGACAAGGATGGAGCAATAGCCGGTTGGGTCCACCAGCTCCTCCTAAGCCTTGAGGCCTCAGGCAAAACTCWTGGAAAGCAAAGACTCCTGCAGACCTCCCCAGCAGCTGGGGGCTGGCCCTGCCCCTGGTCCTGCTAGGAAGTCTGGGGAGCTGCCAGCTGGCCTGGGCACCCTGCGTGACAGTGGCTTTTGCAAAACCAAGCCGGGCCAYGGCAGCTGGTCCATCCCTGGAGACCTTTGCAGGGCTGTTGCAGCACAGCTGTTGTGAGCTCTGTCGCAACAGCGGCACAGCACTGGGATAGGCCACGATGGAGACCCTTCACAACAGCCCCTTCTGGTTTTCCCTGTCTATTTTTGCAGGAAGGCAAGGGCTGAACTGCACCTTTCATGGTGTCACTCATGCCCATGCCAACGTCTATCAGAAAGGGCTGGTGGTGTGCCTGGGACTATTGATCTGCCCAGGATGAAAGCTTTCTGTCCCAAAGGAAGGGGATGGTGAAAGCACAGGAAAGCGAAGGAAACAGCTGGAAAGGCACAGCCATGCCGGCCCGGGGGCTCCAGGGATGCTGTGCCAGCCCCATTGCCTCACAAGCTCTCCTGTGAGGACATCCACACCCTTTATGCTGCCAGCAGGATGGCAAGCAGCAGCCCTGAGCCCTGCCAGGGGCACCCCAACGTGGGATGAAACTTAGCTACAGCTGAGCCCAACACTGGTCAAAGTCAGTGAGTCACAACAGCCTCCCCAAACTGCTGCAGACATGACAGTCCACCAAAGTCAGAAGCTTTTCCCATCCCTTCTTCCCCTCCCTCAGTGTGTTGTCAGCACTGGCTTCTCAGCAAGGGTTGGCATCCCTTGTTTTCACTTTAGGAGATGAAATAAACCAGAACACTCCCAAAAGATCTTCCTTCCACCACCGGGATTTCATTAGATGAAGGAGCCCTGAACTTTTCCACCTCTCCCTATACGGCAATCTCTGCGGGTCCATAGCGATTTTCATTAGGCAGTTTCTATTTCGGCCATCTCCATACTGAGAGGAATGGACTAGAGCAGAGCAGTCTCTGGGGAGCCCCAGGCTGATTTCCAGAGTTCTTTCAGCATTCTCCCTCCTCCTGGTTGGAGTCTTGCCTGTGTGCAGGTCATTGCTACCTGTGTGGGCCAGCCCCACGTCTGACCACGTCAGGTCTCCTGAGGTCCCTGGCTGTCCTCTCCAAAAGTATCTTTAGGAAACGTGTACCAGCAGGTGGATGTGATCTCCCCCTGGGCATTCCCTTCCAAAATTCCCCATAAGCTTTTTCAKCAACGATCAATGCCCACTGGTGCAAGCCCAAGCTGTGCTGATCAGATACGAGCAATGAGACTACAGTGAACAGTCCTGGTAAGATGGAGATGAATCAGGTCTTGACAGATYTCTTGTCCCTCTTCCCCTGAACCCTTGCCCACCCAAACACCAGAGCAGGAGGAGGTATTTGTTAACTTTTTTCTTTTCCCACATCCCAGACTTGTACCGCTAAAGAGAAGGAACTGCACCTTCCAGCCCAGACATTCATCTGTACCGGAGAATTYGGCAGAATTTGGCAGATGCTACCGGAGAATTTGGCAAGGGCTATGGGTGCTGTGACCTTTCCAAAGAGCCCAAAGCTCACCCCATCCCAATCCCATGCCAGGATGACTCCAAGACCTGGGAAGCAGCCAAACTTGAGAGATAATTCCTATTAACATGTTGATCCCTGACACTGCAAGCCGGTTTCCAATCCCCTGAGGAATTWTCCTTTTTCCATGGAAGTGGTCCATGGGAATCTGGCTGTTGGAGAAGACTCAGTYGCAACTGGAAGGCATCTGTGCCCTTCCCCACCCCCACCCTCACAACCTGGGTGGGAGCAGAAGACCATCACTGGGAGGTGAAAAGAGATTTGCTGGTAGGAACTTGGGTCACAAGGTCACAAAATCCCCGGCCAGAGAGATTTGGTGWTTTTCACACATGAGATGCTGCTGTAACCACAGGAACACTTAGAAAAAACCAAAAACTCTCTAAACATCCCAGCAGGCCACCTCAGACATCCCAGGGCTAATCCCTGATGCTGGCATTGTATCAGCATCCCAAATGCTGCTGAAGCCCCAGTGTTGTGGAAGAGCTCCCATACCATGCACACTCTGTCCTCAGCTGTATTTTGGGCCACCCTCTTTCATGCCTACACAAGAGGAGGGGAAACAAGCTGTGAAAGATGCTGAAACTTTCCAAAGGGAGAAAAGCAGAGACACAAGCCGGCACCTGCCCCCTCCTGCGGGAAGCATCTCGCAAGGGGTTTTCCTCCAGAGCCAAACCCGCGGGAAAAGAAGGAGGCAAGAATCCTTTGGCTTGCTTAACCTAACGAGGAAGCTATAAATACAGCAGGGTAAACAGCAGYGAGGGAGAAGAGGTCTTGAACTAAAAGCACAATGTTGGCACAAACCCACAGGGGAATAAGCTCTCCAGGAACACATTCGGCAGGAAACCGGAGGGAGGTTGGGGCCTGTGTGAGCAGGAAGAGTCAGAGTTGCCTTTGAACCAAGAGCAGAGTGGAGGGAAAGGGTTTGAACTGAGTGCTCAGCTAGGTCATGGCAGGTGAAGATGCCTTGCACTGTCGCCATTCCTGAGGCTTTCCCCACTCAGGATGGTCCAGGTGAGGAGAGCGGGGGAGGCAGGACCCCTTGATGGGTGGGCTGCAGGTGTGGGCTGCCTGAGTGCCCACCCAGCACCACAGCTTCTGATAAACCCAGCAGCTGCAAAGGGGAGCTGCTGCTGCTGCTGCTGCTGCCACGATGAAAACGGCGGGGAGACTCGCCGTGCCGTGAGTCATTCATTCATCCTTCACAAACAGGGCCTGCGCTTGGCCAAGCATCCTCCTCCCCCCGCCGCTGGGACAGGGAAAAAGTGGCTTATTAGATACAATCAAGTCAAGTTTTCCCCTCCCTGTGAGGTTCCTCTTCCTGGAATAGGAAGCRTGAGACCAGAACTGCTTTTCTTCCACCTTCCTGCGGGCTCTGCCTTCAGCTGCACCCTTAAAGAGCGGTCTCCACGACCCTACTGAACCCCACATTCCCTGTTCACCTGTCGCTAGTGACATCCAGCCCTGAGCACAGCCCTGCTCTCACCAGTTAGACCCTGTCCCCCATCTCCAGTCTGCCAAGGGCAGTTTGCAGCTCTCTGGAGAGCACATATTGCCCCTTTCATTTCCCCTCACAAAGTGCCAGGTTGGTGGGGCAGAGGGTSCGTGTGTGATAAGGGGGCATTGTGGTCATATCTCATCCCTTCCAGCAGCTCACAGCTCCYTGTGAACCTCCTCTCCCTGTGCCAGGCTGAGATGCCATGTGCTCCATGCCACTGCACACACAACCCCACTGCAACCTGCCTTCCTACGGAGAAGGCAGAGCCACCTCCTCCTGCAAACATGACAGCCAGACATGGGACAGTCACCTCCTGGCACACAAGGCACTTGGCCAGCCCCAGACATCTCAGCTTTGGCCATGCCATCMGTGCCAGTCAATCCAACACAACATTGTGCAGGCCAACATATCAGTGAGCGGCTGCAGCTCTGGAATTCTTGCCATCCATGGGGACCAGGCACAARGCATCCTCAGACCCCATCACAGTGAGGTCTCAGTTTGCTGATGCTGATGTCCGAGCCAAGCTCAGCCTCGTGTTCCCCTGTGATGGCCTTCGCCAGCCCAGTGCCTGGAGGGGACCTGGTGGGTGAGCCGGCCTGAGAGGGTGGTGGCGGGCACAGCCCAGGGCTGGGCACTCATGGGGGCTGTCACAGCACAGAGAAGTTGGGACTGGGACCATCCCAGGGCAAGGAGGGACAAGGCAGGCAGAGCCCTGCCAGCGCCCGCGCATGGGAAAGCGCCTCTCTCAGCGCCTCTCCTAATTGGGAGCAGCTTTTCCCTGGACCCCCCAGGAGAAGAGGGGGCCCTGCCAGGGGGGCGCTTTGCCTGGTATTCCAGGCTTTCTCCAGAAAACTCCCTTCAGAGACAGTACGMGCGTCCAAATCGGGAATGGGGGCTGTGGAGGCTGGGGAAGGGGCTCAAACATCCCACCCCAGGCACATCAAACCCCCGAGCATCTCCAGGCAAGGCGGAGGCGGGGAGGGCGGAGGAGGGGGAGCAGCCCCGGGTACCCACAGGCAGCCGGGAGGGACCGGGAGGGCAAGTCGCTGGCAGCTGCTTTGCGAGGGGACACAGGCACACAGACATACACACACACCCGCACAACTTTCTCCGCCCGGGCAGCAAAGAGCTCCGGGAGCCGCCTGACCGCAGCCGCGCGTCCCTCACCGCCAAGCCGGGGCGGCGGCGACTCGGGGACCGGGGGACTGTTCCCTACCTTCCTGCGTGGCGCCGCGGCTATGTGTCCATGGCGCTAGCGGGAGCCGGGCCGGGAGCGGGAGCGGGAGCGGGRSCGGGAGCGGGGCGCCCGTACCGGGCTGGCTGGGGCCGGTAGCGCAGGCGGTGCGAAGCCGCCGGGGCTGCCGCCGACGCTCCATTGGAGCAGGGCTCTGCCAATCTGCCGCCGCCACCCCGGGACGCTTCCTGCCTGTGAGCCGCCCCCCGGGACCGAGAGGGATCCGAACCCGCTGCCCGCCGCCTTCCCGGGGTTGGCGGTGCCTCCCGGGGCTCCCCGTCCCGCTGCGGCCGGAGCGCTGGGATGGGGATCCCACCGTGAGCACTGGTGAGCGGTGCCCTCCGGAGCGCGGGTGTCCCCCAGGGGCTCAGGAACGCCCCAAGAGTGCGCGACACTCCGGGTGCTCTTGGGGGTCAGCACTTCCTGCGTTCACCAAGCGTGCCTGCCCCATCCCTGCATCCTGGAGGAGTGGATGCAGGCAGATCCTGGCTGTGACTCAGTTTCCCTTGCCCCTGGGCGGGGCATTTTTTTGGGGTTTATTATTGTGGTGGTTTATTTGATGGGGAACGTGCAGGGTGAAATGTGGCCGCCTGGTTTGGGTCCCTGAGTTGAAGAAAAGTCTCGTTCTTCCCCGCAGCTTGTGGTGAGTGTTTGCATCTCTCCTTTGCAGGACTCATCCACCACCCGACCTGCTTTGCCTTGCAGATGGGTTTGGTTTGCCATTTTATCACAGTGAAAGTTCTCAAGAGGRAAAGGATTTCTTGAAAGTCTGCTACAGGAAGCCAGCTGCTGAAGATCCATTGGGAACTTTCCTGTCTGGTGGCACCTGAGGCCAGATCTGGTTTGGGGTTTCCTCAAATGGTGCCATGGAGGCTGGCACTGCTGGAACCCTGGGATGGACCCAGTGTTTCCCTCCCCACTGATAAGCTGCCTGGGTAGAGATAGTGGCCACACGCTCCTGCAATACTTCCCCTGCTAAAACAGGGCTCTGGAGGCTGACAGAAATGAGCAGGGTCACAGTCTCCCTCTGCAATCCTGCAGTGACAAATCGATCCTTGCCCATCGTATCCTGGCACATCTTTGAACCACACAGTAACAAAAGACTACTTGCTGCTGTCCTGTCCTATCTCTTCAACATCACAAAACAAACCCATGAGCTACCCCACCTCCTGTGCATCCCTATGATAATAAACTGGTGCCTTCCTTCATCCCAGCTCGCCCCTGCATCCCCACCATATCAGGTGATGGGAGGGGTGGAGGCCGTGTGTAGGGTGAGCACTGCCTGTACCAGGTCCTGGTTGCCCTGTGTTGTGCTCAGCCATGGTTGAGGCTTGGTGCCCAAGGAAAAACCCAGTGTGGCACATCTGCTCATGACTGAGGCTACTGCCTCACCAGCCACATGTGGCCAGTTCCATCCTGCCTGTGCTACAGGAGCTGGGGCTGTGCCAAGGCTGGGGGTGTCCCTCCTTGAGTCAGCTCACGTGCTTTGCAGGTGGGTCTGGTTCCACCAGCCTGCTCACATCTGCCCTCAGCTAGTGGCTCATGTGGATTTTAGGAGCCTGGGGATGTAGGAGGGGCTGGTCCTGAAAAGTGAGAGGCTTCCTCCATCCAGCTTCTCGCTTTCCCCTTCCTGCCTCTGATACTGCTCTGCTCTCTGCATCCCCTGTGAGCTGAGGGACTCCGAGCATCTTCCAGGGTTGGCCAGCTCTGGAAGGAGCGGAGTTGGACGGGCTGCAGCACGCATTTGGCCCTGGGTCGTCCCCCGGGAGCAGCCCCGGAGCTTTCCTCAATGCCTCGTGGCTCTCGCAGCGCACGGGGAGCTGGGCTGCTTGGCGCCAGCGCTGGCCCAGAGCCACACGCTGCTTTCTCCGCCGCTGCAGTGCTGGAGAGCTGAGCTGCGCCGAGGATCTGGGGAATCCTCCAGCTCTCAGGGCTGGGGCCACCCTTGGGGGTGGGGATCTGAGAGCAGAACTTGATTTGGAGGGGTCTCTGCGCAGRGTGTTGGAGCTGGCCCCGTCAGAGGTGTGCTGGGAGGAGGGATGTAGCGGGGATCTGGACTGTGCTGGGCCAGCTCTGAGCAAAGCTAGGGAGCTGCAGTGCTGGGTGAAGGAGGAGGTTTGACAGTGATGTGAGCTCTGCTGGATGGGCAGGGTGCTTGATGGGGTCCTTGATGTAGGACACTCTTGGCACAGGGCAGCTCTGACACTGCAGCTCTTCCCCTGCTCCATCCTCAGGCTCAGACAAGGATCGTGTGCTCCACACACCTCCCAGCTCCTCTCTGCCGTGGCACAAAGGTTTCCAAAAGGACTTGTTCCAGCTCCTCCTTTCTGCCATGTCAAAAGGACATGTTCAGGCTGTCTGCAGCATTCTGTCCAACACCTGGTTTCTGTCTCAGCAGTCCAAAAGGAMTGATTTTAGGAATCATAGGGTCTCTCTTCCTTTTCGCTCTCCTCTGAGCAGAGAGGAAGCTGACAGCTTTTGTCCAGGCAGATGGACACGTGAGCAGATGTCTGAGGGTTGTTTTACACCCCCACAAACACATGCAGGACAAACTGAACTGGGTTGTAAGACCTGTGTGCTGYCCCCCCTCCCTGTCCGCAACTTTGCTGGACTCGCTGCTGCTACGTGCTCAAAGGTGTCCTGAGCCCTTTTCCAGGAGGAAACAGTCACATCCATGAGCTGGGCTCCCGTGTGCTGGGTTAGGAGAAATCAGGAAGGCTCTTGAGCTTGAGAGCTGGAACTGGGCCAGACTTGAAGTGAGATGTGTCATGCTGATGTGCAGGTGCCCTCTCATGATGATGTGCTGAGGGATGGAGATGCTTGTCCTCAGCTGTGCTGGATGAGTTTGCTGGATTTCTGCCTGGATGATGTGTGGGGAGCAGATGGATGGATGGAAGAGGACAGTGGGGACTGGAGATGAGCACATCTGAAATCCGTGGTGTCCTCTCACGGTTTCTGTGCAGAGGGAACTGCCACAGGATGTGTCTCTTGATGTGCAAGTCTGGCCAGTGCTGCCTGTCTGATGATGGTCCACAACCCTGCAGCCTGGGCAAGGATGGGGCACACACACGCTGTCCCTGACATCCCAGAGTCATGGGTGACACTGCAGAGGTGCAGGTGCCTGCTGGATGCAGGGCATCTTGGGGCAATGGGGCAGTGCCCTTTTAGTACCAGCCTATTTTCCTTGTGTGGGACTTGCCCTGCGAAGCTCCTGCTCAGCGGCTTTGCTCCGCTGGCTTGGGCCGTGTCCAGGCTCTGTCTGACGTGCTGTGGGCATGGCCCCGTCTGAAGTGCAGGCTTGTTGTGTGTTTACCCTGGCCAGCCTGAGGTGTACAGGAAACCAGAGAGCTCTGCTCCCTGGCTGTCACTTTATTTATTATGGTCACAGCTTGGGCTGCCCACACTGTGAAATGAAGGTAGCAAAAACCCCAAGYGCTGCAGCGCAGCTCCTGCCCTGCCAGCCCTGCTCTGCTCTGATTCWCGCTGGAGCTGGGAGCAGTCCTGTCCCGGAGCGAGATGGCAGGATGCTTAGTGCTGTGCAAAGATCATGCCTGCCTGAAAGCAGGGTGGCTTTCTCCAGATGTGTCCAGCCACACTGTGATAGGAGAAATCGCTGAGGGATGCCCAGACCAATGTCACATCAGTCATTGCCTGCACTGACACCTGGATGTCCCARTCTGGTTACACCTTCCCTGGCTCTTCACTTCTGCTCTGTAAAACAGCAGTGAGCGTTGCCCTCGGTCTCCACARCTGCTGCTCCAGGGGTTTTAATCCATCTCTCTCACCCCAAAAGGAAGTGTGGGGAACACTGCCCCGCTGCCACTGCAATGTGCAGAGCCTGAGCTCTCTCTCTGGAGCCCAAATTTTTGTTGCCTATGGCCAGCAGCTTCCCACAGCCTGTTTCATCTTAGAGGGGACACCACGGTGGTGACTCTGGTTKCTTTAAGGGTGGAGTTGAAAGTTGGGACACTGCTGAGGACTGGKAACCCCTCTCTATGGGGCTGGGAATTGGTGCCTGTGTGGGGACTGGAGCCATCCCAGCTGCTCCCACCCCTGTGCACTGCAAGCACCTCGGAGGCACCAAGCAAAGCCCCACATGCTGTGGGACTCATGCAAACTCTCAGCTGAAGGGAGAAGCAGAGAGAGACGATTTATACACATGGCTATTTATAGGGACTGCCCTCCTGCCAGGACCTGACTGGCAGCAGCAAGGGCTGGGCTGGCGTTTGGGGAGCTCAGTCCAAAACCACCAGCCAGCAACCTGAGGATATGAAACAAAACCTCCCAGCRCTCAGAGGGCTCCTGGTCCCCACAGGGTCACATGGCTTGCTGGMTTGCATTGCTATTAAAGGGAGAAAGTGCTAGTGAGCTGATAAACAGGGGAAGGTGAGCCAGCTCCCGAAACCATGGGCAACTTGGCAGCCCTCCTCCCAGAACACACAGCCGGGTGCTGGAGCCTACTAAGTGGGACTAAACACTTGGTCTGAAGTTTTGACACAGTGTTTTGAATCACAGAGAGTTTAATCTATGAAGGGCCTTTTAAGGAGGATTTTAAGAGCTTGATATTAGTTTTGTTGTGCTTAGGCATYTTAAGTTTCTTTGTTTTTCACCAAAATAAAGTCCAGGCTGAGATTCACTGAAGGACCAGTCAATATTTGAGTCTGACTTTCTGAAGGCATTACATTTATAGGATGAGATGGCAAGCAAAAACCATCTAACTATCCAAAACCAACCCAGAGATGTGAAACATGAGAATTTATTTGCGAAGAAGAAACGGGAATGTTCTGAAGGGTGRACTTCTCTCCTGGCTCTGGGCTCTCCTGGCTGCCTGGTGCCAGCCCTCAGCACCTGGATGCTGCCAGAAGCCACCTCCTGGGCATTGCACAAGGAGACCCTGCCCGTGGGTGAGGCGTGGCTGCTTCYCAAAGCCATCAGTGACTGTCTGCAGGCTTTCTTTTCATTGCTCAGAGCCAGGGATATACCAGTCACGKTCCAGCTCCTCGGTATCATGGCAGAATAACTCTGCATCTCTCCAGCAAATCTCGGTAGAGCTRAGATGCTGCTATTCCTGGGACACCCTACTTCTTGCCTGGAAATAATTCTCTGTGCCTGTAACTCCACTAATTACCCCAGCCCTGCTTCTGGYTGTGGGCAGGTTGAGCCCCTGTAGGCTGGTGTAAAATTAGATAGAAGGCATCTCTGGCAGCTGCTGGTATCTGTGAATCAGGGCGGGGTGGGGTCTTTTCTTATGCACCTGCTCCTGGTTTGTGGCTCGCTTGGGATAGGAAAGCTCTTTATTGCTGATAAAAGTCCCATTGCTCCTGCCCCCACAAGCGCAATTCCATGCCTTTGGGCTCTGGGTGATTCTGCAGCATGGAACAGGGTTGGGAATCAGGGATAAGGTGGTGAGACTGAGAGCCYAGCGATAAAACCCCTCTACCCTGCTGGATCCCCGTCTCCATCCCGTGGTGGTTTTGATGGAGGSGTGATTTTCCTYGGGAACGGGCAYGSGGCTGGAGCGCGGTGTGCTCRGCMGGGCTGGGCGGCTGCGGGGCACAGGGARCGATGCTCGGCCGTGCAGGCAGCTTCCATCCGCGCTGCTCGGGCTGCGGCTGCCCTCTCCCGGCTGCCGACCAGGGCTGAGCTTCRCTTCCCGGGCCGTATCCGCCTCCTCAGGGCTCCCGCACTGCTGCAGACCCGCGGCTCGCAAACCTCGGTCCCCTTTCCCYGCTCCGCAGGACCATTGGTACCCAGCAAGTCCGACCCGTCACACTGGAGCTTCGCTGGGCTCTGTGTGAGCCCTCTTTGGCTGCTGAGAAAGTCRCGGCAGGGGCAAGGACAGCATCGGGCTTCAAATGGCTGAACTCTGCTCCCTCCCCTTGATGACAAAGAACACTGGGATACCCAAGGCCAGGGATGGCACAGAATCACTCAATGGTTTGGGGTGAAAGGGTTGATTAAACACAACCCTATTCCAACTGCCCCTGCCCTGGACAAGGCTAGTTTCCCCAGGCCAGGGTGTCAAAGCTTATCCAACCTGGCCTTGAACGCTTCCAGGGGCAGGGCATCCACAGCTTCTCTGAGCAACCTCTGCCACTGCCTCACCACCCTTATGACAAAAAAGATTTCTTTGTAACATCTAACATAAATCTCTCCTCTTTCAGTTTAAAATCATTCCCCCTTGTCTTATCACTATCTGCCTGYGTGAAATATCCCTGCTTTTYATAAGCCAAGCTCCCTTTAAGCAGYRATGTTGTGGTGCCTTTCTCTGGAGAAGACGACAGGTACATTTCTCCTCCGTGCTCCAGGTCTCCTGATTGCCTGGTGCTCAGGGGCTCAGTGGTGCTCAGGGGTGCAGTGGGACACTGAAACATTCAGAACTTTGGGGACATCCGTTAGGAGTTTTTTATTCTGAGCAAAACAACCCCCAAAAAAACCTATGAAAAGCCAAAGTTTTGAAAGTAAAAAATCAGGAAAACTATGGTGGTAAGGGCARCGGTGCTCTGTGGAATGTGTCAGGTGTAATTCTTGTCTGGCAGAACAGAAAAACATTTGGGTTCAGGGACAGGCAGGCAGCACAGAGGATGGCTGTGAGACAGAGATTTCCTGGAAGGGGCCAAGCCATACCCATTCCCATTCAAAACCCCACCAGTGTTTTGAATTTTGATGGTATATCCTCCAAGGATGATCCTTCAGGCAACAGCTTTCCAATCCTGAAAAAGACAAGAGCATCCAGTTTGACCATTTTTTTCAAGCTGCTATTGCTGCATTATGTGGCTCCAAGCAGAATGGGACACCTGGGAGAGAAGGAACACAACTATTGAGGACATCTGCCTCTGTGGCACAGGGTCATGAGAAGAKGGATGGTGAGGTTAGAGGCACCAGGAAAAAGGGGGTCTTCAATATTTAACAGCAAGCCTCTCTTGAGCGAGGTTGAGTCTAGAAGGAGAACAGATCACCCATACAAAGCAGAGAGCAACAACCTCCCCTACACCAGGGGGAGATGCTGTGGGCTGCAGATTTGCCTGAAACACCAGGAAAATCAGATGTTTCCCTGTGTRTCACTGGATTCATACCTGCTCCGTGTGAGAAATGACACCTGTGGAGCAGTGGCAGGAGTGTGCAGGGGGAGGAGGGAAGCAGCAGTGCACGTGTAGGTAAAAGTCTGTGACCAGAAAAAAGGGATTTATGCCGCTTGTCAAAACCCCACTATCTCAAGTAATTTCCTGGWATATGGCTCATTGCTGGAAGCTGGTCTGGGCCTCTTTCTTGGAATCAGAATGATGTGGCAGAGGGGTAAACATCCCTCCTTAGGGGATGTGTCTGTCCCTCACCGAGGGCTGGGTGAGCCACCCCAGGACAGAGCACCTGCTTCAGCTCCCAGGGATTGTCACCGTGCAGGGGTGTCACAGCAGGGTGGCACTGTSAGTACATCCGTGGCTGTTCGGGGTGGCCCGGCAGCTCAGGCTGGGTCTGTGCGTGCATTTGGGGGATTCGGAGCATCCTCGCAGCGCACGCAGAACAGCCGTGCGAGGGCAGCACAGACCGCGGAGAGCGGCAGCAGCA
>NW_026623345.1:1245284-1260446 GCF_030028575.1 Malurus melanocephalus
CAGAACAGAGCAGAGCAGAGCAGTGCAGAACAGGGCAGAGCAGAGCAGAACAGAACAGAGCAGAGCAGAGCAGAGCAGAGCAGAGCAGAACAGAACAGAGCAGAGCAGAGCAGAGCAGAACAGAGCAGAGCAGAGCAGAGCAGAACAGAACAGAGCAGAACAGAACAGAGCAGAGCAGAGCAGAACAGAACAGAGCAGAGCAGAGCAGAGCCTGCCCACCTGCTTGCCACCAGTTCTCTGCACAGGTCCTTTAGCATCCTGCCAGGTGCTGCCCTGCCTCAGCTGCAATTCCTGCTGCTGGCTCAAGAAACAATTTATATCCTCTCCCCGTGGTGGATGAGATGTAGTGACCGTCCTGGCTGGGTGTGATTGCTCCAGATGTGTGTCATCTGCCTCAGGCTGTGTGAATCCTGCTCATTCATRGGGGAAATCAGATTGAAAATGGGAAAAGACATGAGAAAAGGAAGTCAACTTTTTGGGAGCTGCATGGGGGAGCCCTGATCACCCAGAATTTGCTCTGTGCACCAACAGGCCATATCTCTGCATGACACTGGGCACAGGGAATGGAAGTTTTTTCCAGTTCCATGCTGGCAAAAACCTTGTGGGTGCTGGTAGAGGGGATCTGCCCAGCCCAGTGCCCCCTGAGAGCCTTGTGGAGCAGAGGAGAGGGTGCCCAGAATGACAGAAGCCTCTCCAGTGTGGCAGGAGACCAGCTTTGCTCCCACAAGGGATGGAGAAAGAGGCTTGGGCTGGGGAAGGTGACAGGGCAGAAGATGTGTGGGCTGTGAGCGGCAGAGGGAACAGTAGGATTTTAGGACCAGTGGGCAGTCAGGAGGGTGAGAAGGTAGAGGTTTGTACAGGATCCTGCTGCTCATCTGGCCGGTATTCCTCATTGGAGACACTGTTCATTAGGGAGAGGATTGTTGGGGGTTTGCAATGTTTCCCAACGCCAGATGGTGTCTGGAGAACTTTCCTCCTGTGAAAAGATCCCTGGAGGGATCTGGACTAACAGTATTTCTGAGAGGAGAGCCAGGTCTGTGTGAGGATACCTCTCAGGCATCATCCTGCTCAGCTCAGATTGATCGACTCCCAGCAGGTCGTGATGTGACTGACTCTGCTTTCTACATTTGCCAAAAAAACATCAGGCACAAAGGCACTAAATTTGGGCGTTGGATGACTTTATCCAGGACTCAATTACCTGGAAACATTTGAGAAAGACCCCCTCTCCCCATTATAACAGCGGATAAGAGCGCCAGAGGGTTGTCCTAGAGCCTAGAGAAGTTGTGGATGCTCCATCCCTGAAAACGTTTAGTGCCAGATTGGATGAGGCTTTGARTAACCTGCTCTAGTGGAAGATGTCCCTGTCCATGCTAGCGGGACTGAAATAAGGTGATCTTTATGGTCCCTTCCAAACCAAACCATCTTTTGATTCCATGATCCTATACCAAGCACAGAGAAGGTTGTTCCATTTTTGGGGGARCCAGCACACCAGGAGAACATCTACCCATCAGCTGCAGCTAACCTTGGTACCTGCTTGGGTTATAAAGTTGTGTAGAATTGCAGCATCTCCTCTCTGGATTTGACCTTCCTTCCTTTATGGTTTCTGGAAATATTCCTTCTCTTCAGAAAAAGTGCTCTTGGGAATGTGAAGTATTTGAGKATATGGGTCTGCATGAATCTAAAAACATGTGCAGAGCAAACACCAGCCCTTSAGAGCGCAGTGTGCAGATGGTGAAGCGCTGTTCTCTCCATGGCAATGTGCCATGGTCATTACACTGCAGCTCCTGCCCCAGCTGTTGGGCTCAGGGACAGCGCTCAGGGCATCTCTGAGAGCTGCCAACTCCAGGAAACATCTGGGCTTCTCGAAAGTCAGGCTTGGTGCTGCACAAAGCCTTTGGATGGGTGAGCTGGGAGCACAACTATGGGCCCATCTTTCCACTGGGATCTGGAAAGGAATGCTGTGGGGTCCATGTCTCAATCCCCTTCCCCTTCTCTGCTCCGTAACTCCACTGAAGCATAAAGTAGTGCTCCATCCTGCAAAGCCCTCACCTGAGGGAGCCCAAGGCAGCAGAGAAATAGACATTTCATAGTGCTCCTCATCTTAAGCCACAGCCTTGACCATGCAAAAAGCTCCAAGGTGATATACATGCAGGTGTATGTATATATATATAAATAAATATATATATTTATACATGCAAGTGGTGTGTCACCCCAATCACTCCATTAAAGCCAGAGCCACCTCTCTTTTCCCAGGCATCTCACTGCTTGGCATAGCCTGATAACATTGCTCACCTCTAGGGTTTGCCTATTCAAAGGAACTAAATGTGGGGTAAACAATTCCTGCTGGGCGGRTACTCTCAAAACTCTGAGTGCTTGAGACTGGAGAACCCATGGCTTCCCCTGATCTCCCCTTCCAGRTGATTTGCAGGTCATGATGACACCCAGGATAGTTTATTCTCAGCCCTCTGACGCTTTCTCGCCTGAGCACACTCCCATGCTGAGGGAGTGTTCAGCAAAACACACTTCTGGAGGAGAGTCCCCCAAGACTGCAAGAGTCCATGGGATTTATCTCTGCAACTTATAAAAGTTTTACTACAAATCTTCAGGCCCAAGCGAGCCAAGAGCTAGCTCCATAAATTACTACCAAGCTAGGGATTAGGAGCACTAAAACAGACGTACTTCGCAGCTAAAAATAAGGCACGGCACAGGCTTGAAGATTTGTTCTGCCTGGAAGTTTTATTGCACCCAAACTGTATGAGATAATGTGCAAGAAAGAGCCGCTTAGCGGATCCATCTGCTTTTGGACACATTCGCCTGCTCAATCTCTCTGGAACGAGGCAATGAATCCGTGAAAGAAAGTGGAGTTAGGCGGTGTTACCCAGGGCAGTAAAACTTTCCCCAGACAAAGGGAAAGGCTGCCCTGTCCCTTCCCACTCTGCTCTTAACAGAGATGCTCTGGGGACCCTGGGGATGTTCTGAGGACCCTGACCTTGGYATTTGGGGATGCTGACAAAGGAGTGACCCCCACCAGTGTTGGTGCCAGGTGYTGCTCTTGCTGGGCTCCTTTAGCCCATGGATGTAAACGGGCTTTGAGAAAGTATTGCCCTTCTGCCCCAGAGGTGCCCATCTTTCTCCTGGCTGGGTCACTGAGTGTGGCCCTGTCAGCCTCCAGTCTGCAGGCATACAAGAAAATACAGTGCAGAAGTTGCAGTGTGTGTAAAATCTGTAATGTAACGTGAAATTTGTAATGTTGGYGAAGTTATTCACAGAATCACAGAGTGGCAGAGGTTTGCAGGAACCTCCAGAGCTGAACTTCGTTGAAGCAGAGCTGGTTGACAAGAACCACATCTAGGAGGGCTTTGAAATCTCCAAAGATGGTAATCCACAGTGTCCTTGGTCAATCTGCTCCCATGGTTGGTCAYTTGGACAATGACAGAGTGTGTCCTATGTTCCAGTTTGTGCCTGTTCTGGTTTGTGSCCATTGCCTCTTGTCCTGTCACTGGACAAGGCTCTYCCAGCCTTTCCTCATAGGAARGATATATAGAAATAGAAATCCATATAGAAACAGAAATATAGAAATAGAAATCCATAGAAATCCAATCTCTTCATCATCTTGTGGCCCTTTGCTGGGCTCTCTCCAGTTTGTCTGAATCTCCCTTATGCTGGGATTCCAGAACTGGGCACAGGATTGCAGAATTGGACACAGGATTCCAGAACTGGTCACAGGATTCCAGCGTGTCCTCRACACCACTCTGTAGGGCACAGGGACCTTCTCCTTTAACCTGCTATCAGCACAGTCTGGAGTGCAGCCCAGGATAAACCCTCTGCAGCAGGGGCACACTGCTGGCCAATGTTCAGCTGGTGCCCACCAGGACCTCCATCTCTTTCCATCTGAGTGGCCCCAGCATCCATCGGTGCTGTTCCTCCACAGGTGCAGGGCTTTACACCTCTTACTRAGCATCATGGAGTCCCTGTTGGCCCTGTCTCCAGCCTGTCCAGGTCTCTCAGGATGGCAGAATGATCCTCTGGCACTTCAGCCACTCCTGCATCAGGACCAGAGGAGSGAGAATTTCTCCTGCACACTCCCAGCCTGGACCAGAGACACTGAGAGGGGTGGGATGGAGTWTTGTGGTGCTCCTCCATGCAGCAGGGGTGAGGTTGGTCAGACCCCATGGGTGTGGGGTGTGGGTTTGCACAAACAGTGGATCCCTCGGGGATGAAGCCATGCTGGCTGGCTGCATATTAAGAATCTGTATTTTTGTCAGAGAACCTCTGGTGGCACTGGCAGTTCTGGAGCAAAGCCCCYACATTTTATCAGCCTCTCTGAGATYSCCTGACAGAGGYTGTCCTCACAAGGAGAACTAGAGAACCGAGTGACTTAGGGACTGTCTCTGTGTCCCCAGCTCCTCTGCCACCTTACATCCCTTCAATGTTGCAGCTGAGCTGCTCCAGCAGCAAATCAGAGGGGACAGCAGTCATGTACTGAGGGTCTGCCCAGGTTGGTTAATMTTTGAGGCCATGACTGCAGCAGGTTTTGAGGAGCCCTGAACATGCCCTGACAGGAGTTTCCTGTCTCAGGCTGAGTTCAAGAAGTGAACCAGGACACAGGGAAAAGCCAACACTGAAGAGGTCAGGGAATATGGGGTCTAATTGAGCTGGGAATCACTGCTGCTCTGTKAACCTGTCCCTCGTCTGGGACAGAGACAGCCCTGTCCTGTCACCCTGCTGAATGTGACAAGTGTGCTGCCAGCTGTGCTGGAGCCAGAGCTCAGGAAATGTGGCACTGCTGGACTTCAGCTGGGGCTGTGCTGCACCTCAGTATGAAGGGACCCAAATTCTGAYCTGTGGCAATCCCATTGGTCACATCAGCAGAACACAAAGCTGGTGCACAACCCCATGTGCATCCTTGTCATACTCCTGAGTGCCTCATCTTGTAGGGCAGAGGAGTAGGATGAGCCACCCTGCTCTGCTCTGTGTACGTGTGCAGGGGTGTAGAAAGGCAGCAAAGGCTTTACTGGGAGGAATTCAGCAGTAGACATAACCACAAGCCATGTTCCCCCAAGAAAGCTGCCAAGCATCCTGTCAGCTCCTGGGGGCTGTGAGCTYCTCCTGCATGAGAACCCAGTGAGCAGAAGGAGGACAGGCCTCCTGCTCTGGCCCACAGGCTGCCACTGTAGCCCCCAGTCCCACAGCAGCACTCAGGCAGCTGCCTGGACCCCCAGGATGGCTACAGCATTTGCTGATGCCCCTGGGATCTGCAGCCTCAGGTGTGCCCAGGTGTTTGTCGGGGCCACCGTGAAAGGGACAGCCCTGGGAACACACCCCGTGCTGAGACCAAGCTGTGGCGCACGGTGAAGCCATCTGTTTCCATCCTGCAGCTGCTGTCCTTCCCATTGCAATTTACTCGGCCTCCTATAATTTATTCATCCCAGGATGCAGCTTGTACATCTGCAGTATCATTACTGGAGACGCCATTAGCTTTAAAATTTTATAAACCTCTGCGCAGGTGATAAGTTGAAAAGTTAAAGAGGGTAATTGTGGCAGGAAAACGGGGGTATTTGCTCAGTGTTGGTTTCACACCAGAGATCCAGGCTCTTGGGGGGCTTTGGAGGGAGATCAGCAGGCTGGTCTAAGTGAGTGAAGTGTTGCCAGCACACCCAGCTGTGAGCCCATTCCTGCTGGATCCATGCTCTGGGCGAGGGACCTTCAGGCATTTCCACACTTTTATCCCTCTCGCCTCTYTGGCTGCACCATTTCCTCAGGTCAGTGACAAGAGGGGCTGCACACCCAGGTGTTTGCATCTGGAAGGGCTGCTCGTGCTTYCCTCACAGACTTGTCAAGGGACTGGCAAGGGTCAGGGCAATCCCGAATCATCTGCCTGCTGTCTGCTGCTCTGGATGCTTCCCCAGGGAGCGGAGGGAGTCTCCACCATGTCAATACTCACCACTCGGAGCATGCCTGGCTCTCCCAAGCTGCATCTCCTGCCTGCAATCCCCTCCTGCCCCTCATGACCAGGCTCATGTGCCCCCATTAAGGATCACAACATTTCACTCGTGCTGGGCAATTTTCCTAGGCAGTTTCCATGGGTGCAGGCACGCACCAAGGGTTTGGCARGGAAGTAAGCACGGGAGCGTTCATGGGAGCCCTGCACCCTTTGCAGTGAATTAAGAGCATGCTGATCACTCYTGGCAGATGGAGGTCCCTGACAGCAGAGCTGGGGGGATAAATTCCCTCTCCCCAAGGCTAGGGGAGGTATTGTGTGCAAGGATAATTTACAGGCTGCTCGCAGGGAGTGATGAGCTAGAAGGCTGCAGGGAGCAGGGTCAGTGGCAAGCAGATTGGGGCATAGAGGGGTGAGGAGCAGCTGAGACCAGGGAGGGAAGTGGACAAGACAGGGTCCCAAAAATGTCCTGCAGTCTGCAGGCAGCTTTCTCTCCCCATGGTATAGGTGAAAGCATCCCAAATCAGCCCTGCTCAGTCTCCTGCAGCCTGAGAGCTTGGACACTGCTGTCTGTCCCCATGGAATGGTGAAGGCATGGGCAGCTGCGAGTGCTGGGAAYAGGCTGCTCATGGATCTTGGTGGCATGAGTCTGTCCCATCTTGTACAGCTTTTTCATGCTGGCTACTGGAACCAGCTGTGGCTGGGTAATTTGACTTCTGCCTGTGCTTTCTGTGCACCTTGTCATGTGTCACACACAGTGTCACTCTGTCTCCTGCGRGCTGCTGTCCTGCAGGGTGGGTTCATCACACACTGCCTAACCCAAGCCCTGAGYCCCCACCTGGGCTTTGCCAGCAGCCGGTGGCAGTCCTGGTTCAGGCATTTGTCCCTCCACCCTGCAAGCATCTTGTGTCTCCTTCCAGAGCCACTTTTCCCAGGATGCTGCAGCACCTGGTCTGGAAGGATACAGGGTCTGAATGCTCAGCTGAGGGGAATTCACAAGCCCTTGAACAACAGGGAATGAAGCATGGGGCAGTCTGGAAGACACATCAGTGCAGTTGGGACTGACCAGGTCCCACCTTGTCCTGATCTCCTGACATAGCCACATTGTCCTTTCTTCCCCCAGATGAATCCTACACACACATTAATTTTGCTGGTGTGCCTGTCCCTCCTCACTGTGATTTTCTGTCTCTGRTTTTCTGTGGGAAATTAGCATGAGATGGGACTGAAAAGCCTAAAATGGCTTTAAGTAGGATGACAGGCTCTTTCTGCTGCCTYCTTAGGTAGCCATGGTCTGCAGGGGTGATTTTGCCTCAAAGGCAGAGTTTCCATTTGCATTCTGGGGCAATGCCATGGGCTGTAAACATCATCATTCCTGCATCTACAGATCCTACACTCAGATACAAAACAGCTCAGCTTTTCCACCAGGTCTTACTCTGCTGCTTAATTCACAGCAAGGACTTTTTCCTGACTTTCCCCACAAAGCCCTGGCTCCCTGAGAACACAGAGTGATCCCCTAGCAAGGCCTGGTCACCTTCTGCAGAGCATATTCCTCTTAAGGACTTTACAGCCCTCAGCAGATTTGAAGGTCCTGGACTTGGCTCCATGCATCCTACTGAGTTATGACAGAAACACAGCCCTGCACAACAWTTTCTTCTGGAATGTGAAGACCAAGCAAGACTGCACTCAATGGCCAGTTTTGGCAGCCAAAGCTATCTCCTTGCTCTTCTGCTGCGCTGGCTTTCTTCCCCCCACACTGCTCAGCTTCCATCCGCTGATACACCAGGATGAAGTCGTCTCTAGCTGTTCCTGACTTCAGCATGCTGCCAGGTAAACAGTGTGGAAATTAGTGGAGACAAGTAAATAATTTGTAAACAATCATTTATTCATTACCTTCCCCTCCTTACCCTGTGCAAGCAGATTGTGAGGTGCCTCAGAAGCACTCGCAGTTCGGAGTGAGTTCTCTTGTAAGGCATTTCCCACTCCCCATGAATAACTTATGAACAGATCAGAGTGAATATTAAGGGCCTGAAAATCCAGAGACTTGGGCTTCTGAGCTGAGTGAGTACCGCTCCAGCTCCTCGAACAGACAACATATCTAACCAAACAGCACTAAGTGGATTCAGTGYGCTGTAATTAAAGGGTGTGCACATTTGTTAGTCAATGGGCTGCCTGTCAGGTAGGGTAAGGTAGCCATGCAGCAGGGGATGGCATGCCTGAGAGAT
The DNA here is from genome assembly GCF_030028575.1 of Malurus melanocephalus. Taxonomy (NCBI): domain Eukaryota; kingdom Metazoa; phylum Chordata; class Aves; order Passeriformes; family Maluridae; genus Malurus; species Malurus melanocephalus. The sequence continues at coordinate 1,253,448 of NW_026623345.1, forward strand.
GCAGTTTGGGTCTGGGATACCAAGTCTTAGCATTTATTTTTTGGGCTTGATTCACATTGCATAGTGCTTCTACTGAGCTGCTGATGAGAGGCAAACATGACCTGACCCACTGGACTGGGCTGATGCAGGAGRTTCACAGAAAAGTTTTCTGAATGGCCTCACATGTCCATAAATTACCCAAGCACTGGTAGAAGGCACGCACCGAGGGTTTGAGCCCCGGACCCACGGAGAGCATGGGGATGTGCTGACTTCAAAGAAACCAAAGTTAAGCTTGCACTTGGCTTCAGCCAGGTGCTCTGTGATGGGCATTTATCCACCTTCGATCTCAGCCACCTGCTTTGTGTTATTTTTTTTTTTGTTTCAAAAGATGATTATAATTCACTCAGAGAAACATTCCCAACCCCCTGYTTGGCTCCTAAGGCAAGGATTCAGATTAGTGCTAAATGAAATAGGGGAGGTGGGCTATGGGCTGAAATGCCTGCTGCTCTTGCAGAACTCGATATCAGCCCTGCACGTGATGTTCTCTATGTCCCAGGCCCAACAGCACCCGCTGCCCAGGGTGGTGCTTGTAGAATTGAGGGCTATGTTCATCCTAGGTACCTTCTCCAGCGCAGATCCCAAACATTTCCCAGTGCTAGATGAAGGTCATGAACCCCCATGGCTGGGGACATCACTGGAATCCTCTCTTGAGGCATTTGGCACAGCATCTTTTGTGCCACCATGGCTGAGACATCAGGAGCAATAGTAACTGGGTGATCTGTTGCCTTTGTTATAGTGTCCAGGAAATCCTGGATACCCCACAATGCCATGAGTCTGCTCTGGGCATCCTGCAGCCCTGAGCWTTGCCGTGGCAGGCTGTGTGCAGGCAACCCTGCAGGAGCGCCCGCAGAGCGATGCAGAGGACTCTGGAGAAGGGAAGGGGACCATTCCCACTGCTGGGGTGGACCCAAAGCAGCTTGAGGCTGGCCCCAGCTCCCCCTTGCTGGATCCCCCATGCATCTGTAGTCCCTTTGCCTCTCAGCAGCCCCGTGCACCTGCACTCCTAGGCGGAGTGGGATTTCTCCTGCCCCAGGCGCTCGGCACAAGGGGTCAGCCCTCATAAACCTCTCCGGCACCGGAGCCCGGGCCAGCTGCCTCGCTCGCGCCCACAGGGAGAGCCTCTGCACCCCAGCAGCGTTTTTCTATCAGTGCCTGAGGGTGTTCCTCAGGCCAGCACCCACCCTGTTGGGTCCAGGGCATGGCATGGTGGGGATGGGGCTGCGCTCTCCCAGCCCCCGGCTCCCCTCCCATCGAGCACTCTGGGTAACCCCCGGTACGTGGGAGGCGGCATGAAGTCATTCTGGTCCTCCAGCAAACCCCTCCAGCTGTCTGGAGCCAGTGCAGATTGTGGGACGTGTCTGGTGACTGACGAGGCCTCAAATCCACGTTTGTGTGAGATGATATCGAGAGTTTTAATTCTTTCATGAGCGAGGGGTTGGGGGGAGGCAGGGATCCCCAGGGCGGCTCGGAGGGGAGGCGGCAGTGYGTGCATGTGCGTGTGTGAAACACGTTTCATCGCACGGACCCCCAGCTGCTGGAGCCCTGCGCTGATAAAACCAGCATCCCATCACCTCTGGGCAGCAGGGACCAGCTGGGGAGGAGGCTGGACAATGGCAGCTGACAGGGATGAGTTGGCAGGGCTCAGAGTCGGCTCTTGGACCAAATCCTCTGCTCAGTCCCTCCTGCACATCACTGCCCATGGGGTTACTCCAGTAGATGGCCCTTCCTCAGTAGATGAGTTCCTGGAAAGCTTTGTGGAACTCATCTCCGCTTCCCCAACACGGAGACCACTCGATGAGTGCCTCCTTGTGACTTCTCTGACATGCAGACTCTGGCGAGGTGCTGTGGCCACTTTCAAGCCCTGCTGATGCTCCTGGAGAAGCTGCTCTCCTGCCCTGCAGCTSATGGATGGGCAGCATTTGGTGCATGCTGGTGGTTTCCACAGGGATACCCTGCCTGCAGATTGCTCTGCCTTGGTTAAATCCCAGCTAATCTCAGCTCTAGTCCTGGATTAAACCTCACCACACCATTGAGGAGCAGGTCAGAGCCACCAATGCTTTCCAGCTGGCCAGAAAATTGCCTGGTCTTTTGTCAGGCAAGAGCCAGGCAAAAAGTGAGCCAAGGTGATGCCATGATGCTCCTGAGTGCACTGTGTTGGATGGGACCCTGCAGGGAAAGGACCTGGAGCAGCTTCGTGGCCATGAAAGTCCCATGGCCAAGGCTGCAAGGTGACCACCAAGGTCACACACTGCCATCCATGACTGCAGGGTGGGGACTTCCAGGTGGTGCCCGGCTCTTTCAGAGGGAAGATCCTGTCCCCACTTCCCACAGACAGTGGGGATGGAGGAACCTCTCCTCGATCTGGCCAGAGTGCCTGCATGCAGTGACTCTCACCCGGAAAGGAGAAGGGGGGGYGAGGCCTCTTTGTAACCCAATCTCGTCTGCATGGGCCCCTTTGTTGTTATTACATTTATTTATTGATCTCCCTTGGGAAAACCTTAGCGGTGCTGGACTTGCCGGGGCTTTATTAATGGGGATAGGGAGTGAGGGGAGGGAAGGGGGGCCCAACAGAGCACTCGGACCATCTGTTCCCACCAAAGGGATGGAGCAACAATAGCCATGTTTATAAAACTTCTCTGCAACTCATTGTGTTTGCGAAAGGAGAGCTTCCACATCAAAGGCCGTTTCCGCTCCCTCTGCTCAGGGGCCCCTCCATCTTCCAACATCCTGCAAGGATCGCCCTGTCCTGGTCMCTTCTCTTCGCAGCCCTGGACACATGGTGAGGTGACAGTGGCATCACCCACAGAGGGACCACCATGATTGGAGACACCCCAGCCAAAGGGGGTGCTTGTCATCTGCCTGTGCCTGGTGGTCCAGGGGGGCTTTCCAAGGATGGGTTTCTCCTGAAAGAAATAAAACTCTATCATAAGGCATTGAATTGTATTTGCCAAGCACTGGTGCTGGGAACAACAATGCTTCCAGGGCTGRAGACCTGTCTCCTGGATGGTTTCCTTCAGTCCACTGAAACAGCAGCGTTCATGAAGCTGCTTTGGTTTTGCTCAAATTTCAGATGTGGGAAAAAAAATAAAGGAAGAAAAACAAAACGGATAAGAGTGGGGTTTGGCCACGTCAAAGTTGGCTGATGGGGTCCTTCATAATGAAACAACTGCGTTTGGCTTTGCTTGAGGCTTGTATTAGATTATCTGTTACAATCAGACATGAAATAAAGACCATTAAACAGCGATGAAATATTTTGACTGAACCAGTATGTTGTTCTTTTCTTCCCAAACTGATCTTTACGGACAAGATGAGGGTTTAGTTCTGGTTCAGATCAAAGCCAAATGCCTTCCTGGGGACTTGGAGTTGTCAGCCATCTCCTGACCACGACTCGATCCTGCAGCTGGGGATGGGCTGCTCTGGAGCGAATTCACAGGCTGGAGGTTTGGGACATATCCAGGCTGTCACACATCCCCAGCATGACCCTGAATGATGGCAAGTCACCTTCTGGGACTGCATCTCCCTCCCTGTTTGTTGGTGCTTTATGGCAGCAGTCGTGTCCATGGGGTGATTCACGTGTGAGCTGGTGACTCTGCTGGAGTTTGTGACCACTGGGCATGAGGAACAGAGACACTTTCCCTAGGGATGTAAAAATATCTTAGTCCAGCTTTGGACAAAACTGAGACCTCTGATATTTACTGCCAGCCTGCAGGAGGGCACTTTGGGAAAGGCTCCTCTCTGCACCATCTGTTTGCGCAAGGACCCCATTTCCAGCTGGCAGGACAGGCATCCTGACAGCAGGCTGGTGGCTGGGCAGGGGTCAGGCTGTCTCACACCTTTCAACCATTCCTTCCACGCTGGAAGGGGGAAGCCTTCCCAGAGACTGTGTGACGCCTTCCCAGGACGCAGTCCAAGTCCCTGCTGGCTGTGTCCCCTTGGCCAGGCGGCGGGAGGGGACATGAGCACGGTCCCTGATCGCTTTTGGCAGGGTGTGGGGAGCGTGCTGCTCTCTCCCAGCACTTAGCAGCTTCCCTGGGAGCCACGCAGGAAAGGAGGAGAGGAGCCCAGACTTGTGGGAGACACTTTTCATTTCATGCCTAAGCCACTACTCGGTTGCTCAGCCACATGGCTCCATTAAGTCCCTCTCTGGCTGTCTTCTTTCCATCAATCACCCCGTCTCCGCGAGCAGCCCAGACACCGGATCTGGGTTATAAATAAGACAATCAATCAGCGATGCTATTAGATAAACAGAGTGGCAGAAGCCAAATTAATGCTTGGCTTTTTCTTGAAGGGGAGGAAAAAAAGAGTCAATTGCTTATTAGAGGACCCTGGTGTGGTCTGGTCTCCGCGCTGCAGCTGAACTGGGTGGGCTGTGCTTGGCTGCTGTGACTGTGTGTAGGGAGGTTTGGGATGCTGTGAACAGATAATCCATGTGGGTCATCCTGGCCAGAGCAGGGAGGGGACTGGGGCAGACTGGACGTGAGCAGGGAGGTCACAGCACTGGAGCAGTGATCGGAGATGGGGAAAGAGTCCTGGGAGCTGCCAATCTGGGGAGTGAGGAACTTCCAGGGCTGGTCTAGTGGGGAGGGAGGGCATGAGGCTGCAGATGGAGGTGTTTGGGGACCAGGGACACAGGGCCAGGACAGAAATTGAGTCAGTCAGGATGGACACAAGAAAGAAGAGAGTCACTGCTTTGAGGCTTTTCACATTCTCTTCTGGAGGTGAATCAAGTCCTTTTCTGGAAGCAGCAAGGAAAAAGGTGGTCCAAGGCTCATTTGTGGTGTGCCGTGACCATCTGTCACCTCTTGTTGCCACAAACCTCTGCCCTACAGCAAGACTGTTTTACCCCAGAGTCCCCACCTGCAGCTCTGTCTGCTTCTCTATGTGATTAACTCAAAGATCTTGGGTTCATTCCTACCAAAAATGTTGGAGAGGAGCCTTTCCTCATGGTGGGACCTTGTTGCCTGAGCTCTCTCTCCTGCCACTGGGGAAGAGAACCCTGGGAGGAATGCTAAAACCTCCCAAAGTCATCCTGTGCTACATCTCTGTACAGGAGATGTAAGATTTTTCTGGACCAATACTCCGTGTTTTGGGGTGGGCTCTTGTATTTACTGGACTTGACACCCCTGCAGGCTGAGGACTGGGGGGTCTGGGCTCCTCCAGGTCAAGCTGACTCTGCTTACAGCCTCACCCCTCACAGGTGCTGCTCTTCATGCATTTATCCTGGGGCCTGCCTTCCCACCAGCTCCTACTGTTTCCACCTGCCACACCTGCCACTTCTCCCATTTGGAGATGGAGGAGGATATCTGCCCCTGCAGGACCGGATTTAGCCCTGTGGAAATGAGCAGCAGCTCTCCTCTGCCTGCTGGCTCAACAGATCCCACGTGGCATTTCCACCCAGCTCAGCAAGCTCTCAGCTYGGGTCTGGCAGTGCAGCCATGGGTGTGCTTTCCCAACAGCAGAGCCTGCTAGCCATGGGTGTGCTTTCTCAACAGCAGAGCCTGCTTTCATTCCCTGTTCTCACCTGTGACGGTGCCAGATGGACRGTCTGCCAGAGCTGAATGCACAGCRCAGCACCCACTGCTCCTCCTTCAKCCACCAAAGTGTGCTGCCCCATCAAAGCCTACACAACGCATCCCTGTCAGCCTAATTTGTGATAAACAAGCTGGTTGTTATCCCCTGGGAGCTCTGGGAGGCCGGTGTGGGAGCGGATTCTCTAACTATTGGGTCGGGGAGGATGAGGTCTCTGCTAGCACCTGCCTCAGGGAAAGATGCAGGAGGTGCAGTGATTTGTTCCCGTTCCGCTGCTCAGCCCCTGCTCAAGCAAAGGGCCTTTCTGCTTCCTCCGAAGCCCCAAGGCCAGGAAATAGCTCCTGCTTTCCAGTCACACTTCTGATCCCTCTTGCAGAGCTTGGGGAGCTCCGTGCAAGGCTGCTCTCGCATCAGCAACAGCCCAAAACAACACCTAAGGTGGGATTTACTGCCACATRTGTGCTGGGAAGATGCAGGGACCCATTGCACCCGGGTGATGTATTGGATTTCAGGTTATGTGATGCACAGGTCTCTCTGAGCACTGTAATTCCCTCTTTCTTCCTGTATGGATTTATCCTGCTAAGTGGATGGATTTTCTGCTTGGCAGGGATGATCCCCTGGGACCTTCCCCAGTTTGAAACATCTCTGCACATCTGTACGTAATATTCCTGGGGCACTTAACGAGTGGGCTTTTAYGACACCCCTTGCTTTATGGACTGCTGCTTAACGTGGCCAGGCACCACGGAGGGGCCCACAAACGGTGTCCCGGAGCCGGCGGAAAGCCGAGTACCAACTCCAGGTGCTGGATGGTGCCTGGGGCTCCCTGTGAAAACCACTGCTCTCAGATGGCTTTTCACACAGCTTTCATGGGCAGCTGGGAGAACCTCTCCTTTGGTGCCTGAAATAAGTTGAGAGGGACAGGTTTCATCTGCTTAATAACCTGAGACAACGTGCCTCTGGACCAGGCATGGGAATCCTGGGTGGAGAAGCAGGCGATCTGTCTGTCTGTGATGCTTCCCCCTGGCAAGGGCTGGGCCTGACATTTTCATCTCTGCTAAGAGCTGTCCCTTCCCCCTGCCCCAAAGAGCCATCTGCTATGGTAGATTACCCCAGCTTTTAGCACTGTGAATCCATAATTAGTGCATAATTAATTACCAGATGTTTTTAACACTAATGAAACATTAATAAATGACGGAGGCATGTTGTCTGGTAATGGAACATTAACCAGTGAACCAAGTCAGCGCTGCCGCCGGCATGGCCGAGCCAGAGACAGTTCTGCATCAGACTGAGCTCTCTCCTGAATAAAGCCCCAGCATGGTCAAAATCACACCAAGCGCCTGGTGAGAGCGAGTGAGTGGCTTGCTGCTGCTGCCAGGCTTTGCTAAGCCAAGGCTGTGGCTTCTTCACCTCCTTCCTTCCTTCCTTCCTTCC
>NW_026623345.1:1260721-1266622 GCF_030028575.1 Malurus melanocephalus
CCTCCCTCCCTTTCTCTCCCTCCCAATCACCCACCCCATTCATCCACCCCATGCATCTGTCCATCCATCTATCGAGCCAGCCACACCCACTCTCTCTGCTGTGGAAACTTATTTGGGTCACCAGACCGGTGATTTGCTAAAAGATTGAGCATTTCTACCAGGCACTGCTTGATGGGATCTCTGCTCCAGGTGGTGCTCCCAAACAAGGCACATGGGGAGAGGACGGGCTCCAACAATGCTCTTTGCTGCATCCACTGCCCCCACACTGAGTCCCTGTGAGCCCTGCCCTGAGAGAAGTTCAGTTCAGAACGTCTGGGCCAGTGACATTTTCCTGACATGAAATTATTAAACAGACATGRGAAGTGCATTAATTGTGACTAGGTGCCAGCTCCAGCCTCCAGGCCGTGGTGGGGCACAGGCAGCTCTCTGTCCTCCTGCCTGCCCGAGAGATGTCAGGGTGCAGCCAGAGCTTGGGGACACTCGAGGGCCCGTGAATGGGGATAACAGCATGAGGGACACATGGGATGATGATAACCACCCCCTTTCCATCACCAGCGGTTTCCAGGGTGGGCATCCCCCTTGCACCTTCTCAGGATGTCCTGAAGGACACATTTTGGGTCTCTCCCAATGTGTGGGAGGATGATGCTCCAGGGTGTCTGTGTCCCCCTCACTGCTGTTCCCATGTCCTCCCCAACTCCACCAGCACCACGCACAGGAGCAGGCAGCCAAAACCACCCACTCCAGATGGAAGGGAAATARCACGCAGAGCCGCCAGTCATCATGAAATGAACATTTAATGAAGACAGTCTCTCCTGGTGTGTGTGTGTGTGTATGTATGTGTGTCTGCGTGTGTGCGTTGTCTCTGTGTGAGCTTATTTTTATCCCCTCTATTACTTTTTTTTTTGATTCTTTTTTTTTTTTTTATATATATACATCTATAAAAAATTCAAATACAGCATGTCAACAGTGGGAATACTAGGACGTACGGTATTAAATACTGCGCTTGGGTCCAGGCAGGGCCAAGAGGAGGTGTCTTTACAAAACAGGACTTTGGGCAGGATGGGGAGGGGAGGAGAGCAGAGCAGGCACRGGGACAGCYGGGGACAGCCGGGGACAGCAGGGGACAGCGGGGCACAGGTCTGCAGGGCTCCAGCTCTAAAGGCAACAGCAGAGCTATTCTGCTTTTGTTGGAGAATGAGACAAAGACATCAATGAGGGTGGTTCCCTGTATCCAACACGGTTAAAAGTTTGGGGGTGATGCTGGGGTGGGGTTGGGGGTGGCGAAGGCTCCTGCAGGGCGCTGTGGAGGGGGAGGAGGAGGGACAGCTCTCCCAGGTGCTCAGCAAGGCTCAGGAGGGTTTTATCGCTGCTTCATTTCCTTTTTTTTTTTTTTTTTCCATTAAAACCCTGCCAGCTCCCTGCTCCCCATCACACTTGCAAAAGCCACCAGTTCCCCCCTCCACCGTCCCCTCAGAGAGGACCAAGACCCCCCCGACCCTTGCACCCCTCCAGCTTCGCCCCACGGCCGAGAGCTCAGGGGAGCGAGTCCAGTCCTTGGAGGACCCCCTTTTGCCATAAGGGGGTGCACAGCTTGGAGCATGGTTCCCCTCACCACCCCCCCGTTTTCATATCCCCTTTTCTCGGTGCTCGGCCGCGGGGGCGGCGGGCACGTCTTTGGCGTGGGGGGGTTCGCTGTATGAGTGGGGCCCTCGGCTGCGGGGCGGGCTCGCTTCACTYGGCTCAGCAAAGGGGCACGGGGCTGCGGCTCCTCGCTCCGCGCCGGGAGAGGATCTGGCGGCTCCCCAGGGGACGGCAGCAGCTCTGTCCTCCTCCGAAGTGAAGCGTGATACGTCCTCAATGTGTGCAAAAATCGAAGAGCTAAGAGACTCAACCCGGGAGCGGGGCGGCGGGGCGGGGGCGGTGGCGGCGGTGGGCGGTGGGGGAGGCGTCTGCGCTGGGCTGCGGTGGATGGACAGATGGAGATCTGCGAGCAGAGAGCACAAGGGGCACGCTGGCACTGCTAACTCAGGTGTGCCCAGTCACCGGGGGACACGCCGAGCAGAATTTTGGCCTTTTTCCCAGGGGAAATTCACCCAGGTACCCAAACACGTAATTTCCACCTCCTCCCCCGAGGGCTGAGCCCTGTCCACCCTCCCCTGGCTGCGTGCCTCTCCTGATGTCACTGCTAGTGTCACAGGTAAGATGACACCGTCAGAGGGGAGCAAAGAACCCCGTGTCCCACCAAAGGATAGGTGGACACATCCTTTATCTCCCAAAAATGACCCATGTGGCTGTTTCCAGGGTCCATCCCTGTCCTTGGGCAGCTTGGGGACAGTGAAAGTGGGGACACTGCATTCCAGTGTGATACCCAGCCTGGTCTGTGGAGGAGAGGGGCATTTTGTAGCTCTCCAGGTTGCCAGCTCCACTGTAAGCCAAACTAAGACATTTTTGAGATGCAATCTGAATTTTCTGATCTCGGACAATTTTTCTTTCATCACTAAGCAAAGGCTTTAGAATTTCCATGTGGCTCCTTTGCCTCTTAAAAAAGTCAGCAGTGAGGATGGGAGAGGGCTGCTGAGAATAAGACATCAAAGACCGACCACTTTGCCAGCTTTGCTTGAAAAGCCATTTTTGAGATCTCCAGCTGAATATCCACCTGGAAAAGCAGTCAGGCTTGGTGCATTTACAAAAAAACTGCAAGAAAACCCCAAATGACTTGTTYTCAATGCCCTTCACACACAGCCTGGCTGGAGCATCCCCTTCCCAACCACTCTAGAGCCCTGGAGATCCCCATATCCCTGTTCCCATCCCAAAACCCACATCCTGCCTCTTACACCCCCGATTTGGGAGATACTCACTAAATAAAGAGGACASTATAGGCAGCCACGACCAGTCCAGCTGTCCAACACACTGCCACGGCCCCGCTGCCCACCACGGCCCCCTTGTCACAGATCTTGGTGGTGGGTGGTGCCATGAAAGAGGAGGTGCTAGCGCTCGTAGTCTCTGCAGGGAAGGAGAGTGGACAGTGAGGGGAACTGGGATGCCTTCGACTCATCCCATAGGAGCACCCCTGTTAGCCTGCTGGGGTGGATAGGATCGGACCCCAAATTGCCCTTTTCACTGCTATACTACACTAGGCTGGAGGGCTTTGGTGATCCAAGGGATGGTGTGATCCATGAGASTTCCCTGCTGTGACAGGGGACCTTCTGCTTGGAGATATTTGTACCATCAGGCAGAGCTGGGCATGTCCCTCATCCCCATCCTGGTCAGCTGGGCCTCTCTATTCACCAGCTCTGTGGGGATTTTAGCTAAGGAGGCAGGATGAACCACTAGTGCTCAGCAGAGAGCATCCCTTTCATCTGCTGCTCCTGCTTCATACCGGATTGGATGGATTGTGTGTCCCTGTGGAGGTGCAGGATTGCAGGGCAATCAGGATGGGCAGTCTGGGTGGGGCAGCTTTGGCCACATCCAGACGGCCCCAGTGTGCCCCTGGCCAGCAATCAGCCAGTGTGGGCTGACTGCTGGGGTCCACAGAGTGTCAGTCTCAGCACCTTCCAGACTCCACAGAGGCTCACAGTGGGGCTCAGCCCGGGGGCTGGGGTGTCCCACAGCAGCCCTGGCTGTGAGCACAGGGATGTGTGTGCAAGGAACAGGCATGTGAGGGACACATGTGTGCCTGCACGGGGACATGTGTGCAAGGGATATGCATGTGAAGGATATGTGTGCCTGCACAGGGTCATGTGTGTGCAAGGAACAGGCGTGTGTGGGACATGTATGCCTGCACGGGGAGTGGGCAATTGATACTGGAAGGGGWATTTGCATTTAGCACAATGAGGGCAGGTGTAAAAGCAAAATCAAAATGCTGACAGCTGCTGTGAGGTGTTCTTACACTCCTTGTGGCAGTTTATCCACCTGGGAATGTGAAGGGGCTGCAAATCTCTGCTGCTGCCTGAACTTTCAGGGTGCTAAAGCGGGGTTTCTCTGCAGAGGAGTCAAAGGAAACCAGGGCAGGGTCTGCTCCATCCCTTCTGGGAAAGGGAGGGCTGATAAAACCCATTTGGACACAGTCCCAGCTCTTTCCTAGAAACAGAGACTTGTTAACTTGGTGGCTTTTATTTTGAATTGGCATCAGTGAGAGCCATTGTGAGGGGTCAGAGGTGTGCAGGGAGTAGGACTGGGGAGGGGAGGGAGGGYTGGAGGGGGACAGCACTCTGGGGAACAACAACAACAACAACAATAAAAATGATAATACAATGCCCAGCTTGATTGTCCCACCCCAAGCATGCTGGTGAGAAGGATGCTGGACCCAGGTGTCAAAATTCTCCAGGCGATGCTTGCACCAGCTGACAGGACCACAGGAGGGGGCAAAGTACAGGGTGAAGGGCTGCAGCTCCCCRGGTGTTTGGGGTCTATCCTTGGCTGGGGACAAAGCTTGCGTGGACCCAGAGAGGAGGTCCCTCAGCCCAGACTCCTGGGCTCCTCTGGCTGAAGCCTGATGGCACTGTGAGCTGGGGGGCTCTTACCTGTCATCTGCGCCTCCGTGGTGAGRTGCTTGGGCTCCTCTGTCCAGGGGGTGGCATGAACAGCCACGCTCCAGTCGCTCCACGTGCCGATGTCGTTGTCTTTGGCTGCCACCTGKATGATGTACTCCTTGCCAGCGTAAGCGTCCGTGATGGTGTGCGATGTCCCGTCTGACAGCTCGACCTGAGGGCAGCAGTGGGGAGAGGAGGGTGGTCAGAGCAACCCCCACCAAGTGTAGGAAAATCAGTACATTTAGCTCGGCTGGAAGATGATAATGAGACTTTTGGAAAATACTGGGGGGTTGTGGGCAGAGGCACGAGCTCAGGACAAGGGTGGAAGGGGAAGGAGATGCTCCAACTGCAGTTAAACTAAATGTCTAAAGACCAGGTTCCACTCCCAAACTCACTGTGTCAGAGCGGAGCAGCTTCCTCTAGAGGTCACCAGAAGCTAGCAGATGTGTGTGAGGCTCCCTCGGACATGTTAGGGCCGCTGGGAGTCGGATATTGCAGGCGGTGGGTGGAGTGTGCAACGCGATTTCAGGGCACCACTGCCTGTGCTGGGAGGAGGCTTCCCCACCAACAGCACCTCTGCCACCCCCTCCCGTCCCTGCTGGCATCCCATTGTTTTGGCTTGCATCCCTCCAGTTGGGCCCTTGGACAAGGATCAAATTTGTGTCCACATGTCTTTCCTAGAAACCATTCCCTCTGTCCCAYTGTCACTGCTGTCTGCACCACAGAAGGTCCTGCTGTCCTTTTTGCTGCAAAGTGCCACAGTTTAACCCCACTGAACCCTCCAAGGCACCTCTGATCCCCTTGGAGCTGGGCTCCAGGACAGAGGGATGCAGGCGCTCAGCAGAAACAGCACAGACACCGTGAGCAAGCACCTGGGGCTGACAGAGGGGGAAGGCTCAGCATCCAAATGACATTCCAGGGATGAAGCCAAACTTGGCCTCAGGATCCTGAGGGTGTGGAGGAAACCAGGGCAGGAGCGTCTGGCAGAGGCTAAGTGGGRTGCTGCCCTCCAGCCCATCTCTGGGACTGAGGACCAATGTGCTGCCCCCTTCATTACCGCCCTATGCTGCTGTGTGTGGCATGGGGGGCACACAGGACACCCCTTGTTTTCTCTGCACCCTRCCCAGACACACTGACAATGAAGATGATGGAGGATCAGGGGTGTGGGGGTCTGGGACAGCCCATCAGCRAGCACCAGTGCCCAGCCAGGGCCTCATGCTCCAGCAGAACAAGGATTCCTCATGAGTGGGGGGAGCTTCATGGTGTTACCCACATGGGGTCCTCCACATCTCCACAGCTTCCAGGAGAATCAGAATCAGGCACAGAATCCCACTGTCCTGGGAGGACCAGTAGGTCAATGGTAGGAGCA